>NC_092243.1:50992935-51087935 GCF_036320965.1 Panulirus ornatus
TGCCACTGTACAAAGACAAAGGGGATAAAGACGAGTGTTCAAACTAAAGAGGCATACGTTTGTTGAGTATTCCTGGGAAATCTTATGGGTATTGACTGAGAGGGTGGTGGTATGTACAGAGCATCAGATTGGGGAGGAGACTCTAAGAGCGCTAAAGAATGCGTGGAAACAGAAGTGGTTATCCGTAAGGGCGAAAATGGGTATGTTTGAAGGTACCGTAATCCCAACAATGTTGTATGGAGGTGAGGAATGGGCTACAGATGAGGATGTGTGGAGGAGGATGAATATGATGGAAAGGAAACGTAAGTGTATGTGATGCGAGTTTATATGATCGTGTAAGTACGAAAAGGGAAAGAGAGGTGCGGTAATAAAGAGTGTGGCTGAGAGAACTGATGAGGGTATACACGGGAAGAAAATGAGAGAGGAGAGGTGGAAAAAGAGGATATGCGTGTCAGAAGTAGAGGGAACAAGGAGAATGGGAGACCGAACTGGCAATGGAATGATGGTGTGATAAAGATTATGAGTGCTTGGGGCCTGAACATACAGGAGGGTGAAAGATGCGCAAGAAATAGAATTAATTGGAATGATGAGTTATACAGGAATCGAAGTGCTGTCGATGAACCAGGGACCATGGAGTGGCCGGTGGAAACACTGACAGGTCTGAGGGATCTGGATGAGGATAGGGAGCTGTGGTTTCGGTGGAATATATACGAGTTACTACGGAATGGATGCGAGTGAATGTATCCTCTTTACGTCTGTTTCTAGCGCTGGGGTCCTGGGTTCGATCTTGGCTGTTGGAGGTTTGTATATATATATATATATATATATATATATATATATATATATATATATATATATATATATATATATCACATAATAGCCTCCATACATTGCAGCAAGTGATCGCTCAGTCCCTCAGATGAATTCATCTAAATCCTTGTCAGCATCCGCCCCGAAAGCATCTTTGCATCGTGTCTTTACCAACCTTCCTGTGGACACAACACTAGAAATCATCCTCGAGAATGTCTTGAACCACCGTACCCGACTAGCGCCACCGATACCTCTTCATAACCCAGAAGGACGTTCTTGAAGCTGGCACTGTAGAGCGGCACCATTCGGTAGCCCCGATGGAGGACCATTCTGCCAAGCTGAAGGGGTGGCTGCCGACCTCTCCACATACAGGCTAGGAAACAAGAGACCTTCTGAGCCAGGGCCTTCCACTCAACACCTACCGTCGTTATGTTGACGTTTTCCCGGTAGTCAGGGACGAGAATATCAACAACTACTGAGCCAAATCATGGCAGAATCGTCCGTGCTTCAGGCTACGTATGTGACAAGTGAGTAACAATACCTTCCTCCTAGATAATAACACAGAGGCTCACAGTAGCGGAGATATAACAGGTGTGTAATGCAAGGCTACAGACGTAGGGACGTGCCCCAGTACGGACAGTGTATGCCACACAGGTACAAACTTAACGTCATCAGGACATACCTCAACACTACCTCCAAACACCGTTCATCTTGGGTCCTCCACCATCACGATATTCAAAGATGTAAACGATAAGTCCCAGTAAACAACAGATGATAAATGTTCGTACTAATAACAACATAAAGTTCCCCCAAACAAATCTTTCATACACACACCACCACCAACAATCAGGCACCACCCACAAAATGTTATCTATCAAGAAAAACCCCTGCTTACCAGGCAGGCCAGAGACGTCCCAAAGAATTAAGAGACACAGCACATCAGAAACACAACAGACAAGACAGACCTCATCATCTACAGAAGGAATGAAAACGTCAGCAACTTAATCATGAAAAACCATGACTTACAACACTGACCTGCAACACTCAAGTGCCCAATTCTCGTACCCGAATGAATATTGTCAACGTAAGTATGACGGAAATTATATCTGCATAACCAACATAACCCTTAGCTTGAAACCTCACATTACATCTACAATGAAGAACATGTGAGGGAACGTCAAAACATCTGCCTGAACCGACATCTCACTATCAGTACAAAAATGATAAAAAGTATTGCCAAGTTTAACAAGAAACCACACTCCCCCAAACATACACGTGTCATGCTTTTTCCCTACCGCTCTAGACGTCACCCATCACTACTGAAGGGAGAGGCAGGGGTAAGGTTTTTATGTCTAATCGTGGGTTGCTGATGTTCCATAGAATTACGTACACCCTCCAGCCAGGTGAGGATATTCCCTAAAGGGCCCAGTACTCTGTTCTTAACGCTACCTCGCTATCGCGGGAAATGGCGAATAGTATGAAAAAAAAATATATGTATATGGGAACTTCAGCGAAGGCCGCTAATGGGGAGGTGATAACAAGTAGTGGTGATGTGAGAAGGAGATGGAGTGAGTATTTTGAAGGTTTGTTGAATGTGTTTGATGATAGAGTGGCAGATATAGGGTGTCTTGGTCGAGGTGGTGTGCAAAGTGAGAGGGTTGGGGAAAATGATTTGGTAAACAGAGAAGAGGTAGTAAAAGCTTTGCGGAAGATGAAAGCCGGCAAAGTAGCAGGTTTGGATGGTATTGCAGTGGAATTTATCAAAAAAGGGGGTGACTGTATTGTTGACTGGTTGGTAAGGTTATTTAATGTATGTATGACTCATGGTGAGGTGCCTGAGGATTGGCGGAATGCGTGCATAGTGCCATTGTACAAAGGCAAAGGGGATAAGAGTGAGTGCTCAAATTACAGAGGTATAAGTTTGTTGAGTATTCCTGGTAAATTATATGGGAGGGTATTGATTGAGAGGGTGAAGGCATGGACAGAACATCAGATTGGGGAAGAGCAGTGTGGTTTCAGAAGTGGTAGAGGATGTGTGGATCAGGTGTTTGCTTTGAAGAATGTATGTGAGAAATACTTAGAAAAGCAAATGGATTTGTATGTAGCATTTATGGATCTGGAGAAGGCATATGATAGAGTTGATAGAGATGCTCTGTGGAAGGTATTAAGAATATATGGTGTGGGAGGAAAGTTGTTAGAAGCAGTGAAAAGTTTTATCGAGGATGTAAGGCATGTGTACGTGTAGGAAGATAGGAAAGTGATTGGTTCTCAGTGAATGTAGGTTTGCGGCAGGGGTGTGTGATATCTCCATGGTTGTTTAATTTGTTTATGGATGGGGTTGTTAGGGAGGTGAATGCAAGAGTTTTGGAAAGAGGGGCAAGTATGAAGTCTGTTGGGGATGAGAGAGCTTGGGAAGTGAGTCAGTTGTTGTTCGCTGATGATACAGCGCTGGTGGCTGATTCATGTGAGAAACTGCAGAAGCTGGTGACTGAGTTTGGTAAAGTGTGTGAAAGAAGAAAGTTAAGAGTAAATGTGAATAAGAGCAAGGTTATTAGGTACAGTAGGGTTGAGGGTCAAGTCAATTGGGAGGTAAGTTTGAATGGAGAAAAACTGGAGGAAGTAAAGTGCTTTAGATATCTGGGAGTGGATCTGGCAGCGGATGGAACCATGAAAGCGGAAGTGAATCATAGGGTGGGGGAGGGGGCGAAAATCCTGGGAGCCTTGAAGAATGTGTGGAAGTCGAGAACATTATCTCGGAAAGCAAAAGTGGCTATGTTTGAAGGAATAGTGGTTCCAACAATGTTGTATGGTTGTGAGGCGTGGGCTATGGATAGAGTTGTGCGCAGGAGGGTGGATGTGCTGGAAATGAGGTGTTTGAGGACAATGTGTGGTGTGAGGTGGTTTGATCGAGTAAGTAATGTAAGGGTAAGAGGGATGTGTGGAAAGAAAAAGAGCGTGGTTGAGAGAGCAGAAGAGGGTGTTTTGAAATGGTTTGGGCACATGGAGAGAATGAGTGAGGAAAGATTGACCAAGAGGATATATGTGTCGGAGGTGGAGGGAACGAGGAGAGGTAGGAGACCAAATTGGAGGTGGAAGGATGGAGTGAAAAAGATTTTGAGTGATCGGGGCCTGAACATGCAGGAGGGTGAAAGGCGGGCAAGGAATAGACTGAATTGGATCGATGTGGTATACCGGGGTTGACGTGCTGTCAGTGGATTGAACAAGGGCATGTGAAGCGTCTGGGGTAAACCATGGAAAGTTGTGTGGGGCCTGGATGTGGAAAGGGAGCTGTGGTTTCGGGCATTATTGCATGACAGCTAGAGACTGAGTGTGAACGAATGAGGCCTTTGTTGTCTTTTCCTAGCGCTACCTCGCACACATGAGGGAGGAGGGGGATGGTTTTCCATGTGTGGCGAGGTGGCGATGGGAATGAATAAAGGCAGACAGTGTGAATTGTGTGCATGGGTATATATGTATGTGTCTGTGTGTGTATATATATGTGTACATTGAGATGTATAGGTATGTATATTTGCGTGTGTGGACGTGTGTGTAGATACATGTGTATGGGGGTGGGTTGGGCCATTTCTTTCGTCTGTTTCCTTGCGCTACCTCGCAAACGCGGGAGACAGCGACAAAGCAAAATAAATGTAAAATATATATATATATATATATATATATATATATATATATATATATATATATATATATATATATATATACTTCTTAATTCAGTCATAAACTACTAACTGCGCACTTATGTTTGTTTTCCATTGTTAAGGTTAACAGTCCTGTAAATTCACTGTAAAGTACGACTTACAATCTTTTTTTTCTACATCAACCTTGCAATATAATTTATAGAATACCTTACCATTTTTGCTTCCCACAGAGACCCTGCCTTAATGTCACTTTCCTAGAAAATAAAACGATGGCACCGTAATTTCGCCGAAGAACATGAGTAACATTCTACAATGCCCGGGCTAGGCTGGCTCAGTCTCAGGTACACAGTACAGACGACCGACCGTCCTCACACCCTCACAATCGCTCATGATTCCCCGTGATCGTGGTCCAGTTAGACACCAACATAAATCATATGAGACACACAGACAGACAGACTCTCATAAAACACTGTTATAATAACAGCCTCTGCTGCGCTAGGGCCGAGTTAATCACACCGGTGGAGTCATCAGTGACGAACCTCCCCCCTTCCCCCAATTTCCTCCTTTAACGAACCGTCGTTGAGCATGTAAGGGGAACCCCCTGCCTCACTCTCCCCGCTGCAAACGAGGCAAACTAGCGTCCCCCAGCAGGGTAGGATCTGGCTCAAAGGATTTTTTTTATACAAGACCAACCAACGCTCTCCCTACCTCCATAGAAAGCTTTAGGGTGGTTATCCGAGTCAAGCTCATTTGTAAATAAATCTGTCTGAGTGACTTTCGCTGTACGAGGTAATTCGATGGTTATCCCATGCCACCGACCTACGTCTTTTGTGAGGTTAACACTGTCAGACTATTAGAACAACAGTCATGCAGGAGCTACAAACATCATGACTATTGCAGGAGTATCCGGACTACTGAAGGAGTATCCGGACTACTGAAGGAGTATCCGGACTACTGAAGGAGTATCCGGACTACTGAAGGAGTATCCGGATTACTGAAGGAGTATCACGATTACTACAGGAGCACCATGACTACAGCAGGAGTATCCGGACTACTGCAGGAGTATGAGGACTACTTCAGGAGGAGTATCAGGATAACTGCAGGAGTATGAGGACAAGAGTGGTAGTACCATAACTACTGTAGAAGCATCTAGGACGCAAGAATGTCTGACCCTAACCAGAGAGGAACAGCGAGAGGGAGTCAGCTAACCCCTAGCGAGTGAAGTCGTTATGGTAAGGGCCCGCCGGCCCAGGTGCTGGCTACCACAGGCCTCAGCCCTTCGTCAGTGAGAACATGAGTCACGCTTTTGGTTTCCTAAACTACACGCAATATCCTCCATCAGAACCGGTTCAGGCCTCCCCACACTATTACTGATCCCGACCAACCCATGTATCGTGATCGCTTATAATTTTCACTAGTCCTTTTGTTTATATTCCATTATAATTTTTTTCTTCTGTCGAGGTTGGTTTCATAACCACTTGTTGATCATCTCAGATTCCCCCCCCCCCCCCCCCTCACCCCCTCTCCTAACCTCCAGATTCTTCAACTCTTTTAAACACGATCCTCCAGCTCACAGTCAACACAGATCCCATAGCTTCACCTGCAGCTAAACCTACCAATACTGGTCAAGTTTCTGTTGTTAATGGAATGTGAAATGATAAGTCCAGTGACTATTGTGGTGATGTTGTGACTTAAAAAAAAAAAAAAAAGAAGTACTAGAATTTCAGGAGTGTTCGCCAAGTTTGGTTTGGTGAGGTAAAAGGCCTTCAGCTGTGCGAGTCAGATGCAAGGCATGTTGACTATATTTTTTGTTGCAGCGGCAGTAACATGGCTGGTGGGACGTCCGTAAACTTAGCTAAGTCTGGGTTGGTATGGAGACGGTCTTCTGTAAGTGTACTATGGGTTGGCAGGTCTGAGGACTTGAGGTTTGTGAGGTGATCAAGTTGTAGTAATGTTGTACATGTTGTTGGGGTAATGTGTAGGAAACGCAGTTCATTAAACCAGATGGATGTCTTTTTTTTATCTCTATGTATATATATGAACTGTGGGTCAGGTGAACAATAAATGAACTGTCTTTACAATGTGATGCGAGGTGATAAATGCATACACGTTTTGTTCTATTAATACTGGCTGTTGGATGTACTGGTTGTGGCTGTACTGGTCGTTGGCTGTACTGTTTGTTGGCTGTACTGGTAGTTGGATGCACTGGTGGTTGGCTGTACTGTTTGTTGGCTGTACTGGTAGTTGGATGTACTGGTGGTTGGCTGTAATGGTCGTTGGCTGTACTGTTTGTTGGCTGTACTGGTAGTTGGATGTACTGGTGGTTGGCTGTAATGGTCGTTGGCTGTACTGTTTCTTGGCTGTACTGGTAGTTGGATGTACTGGTTGTGGCTGTACTGGTCGTTGGCTGTACTGTTTGTTGGCTGTACTGGTAGTTGGATGCACTGGTGGTTGGCTGTACTGTTTGTTGGCTGTACTGGTAGTTGGATGTACTGGTGGTTGGCTGTAATGGTCGTTGGCTGTACTGTTTGTTGGCTGTACTGGTAGTTGGATGTACTGGTGGTTGGCTGTAATGGTCGTTGGCTGTACTGTTTCTTGGCTGTACTGGTAGTTGGATGTACTGGTGGTTGGCTGTAATGGTCGTTGGCTGTAACGGTCGTTCGCTGTAACGGTCGTTCGCTGTCCTGGTTGTGACTGTACTGACTGTTGGCTGTAATGGTTGTTGGCTGTACTGGTGAGTTACTGAAATGGAATGCGTAAGACAAGGGATGATATCTTGGTTGTGTTCGTAAGATGCGAGCCAGAACATCAAGCGATTTTTTTCTTTTAGCGTCCCATAGGTTGGGTAAGATCCTAAAATCCTTTAAAATCGATATTAAGTTGACAGGTCCTTCGAGTTTGTGTTGTGTCAGTAAAGTGTGGGTCGGGGAAAAGATTGTAAAACTTTTCGTCGTTATTGAAATCTGGGTCTGCGACTCCGCAGGGCCCGTGGTGCGTTCGTGGACCTGTGAGGTGGTCCGTCAGCAGACCCTCCCCGTGTTAGTGAAATGGTCATGGTCATGTACGTAGAATGTGTGTGTGTGTGTGTGACACTGAGCATCGATGTGTTGGTAAACATTATGTGGTGAGGAATGACGTATAAGCTCATACACCTACGATGATTTTGGTCACTGATATATGGCTTGGTAAGGCCCTAGATTACTGTAAATTGATGGTCGGGAATTAGCGTTGCAATAACGTAATATGAGCCGTAGAATGATCGAGGTTTGACGTGTGTTTGTTGGGAGGTTCGTAAACTTAATGTTATTTGATCTGGGTTGGTAAATCAATATTGTTGCGTCAGTTGGCAGATCAATTCTTAACGTGGATCAACCGCTATTTACAAGTGTCTGTTGTCAGATATGAACTTCTTACAATCATGATACAAGACATATGGAACTCCATCTAGGTAGCTGTTCAGGGAATAACATCTTACGTTCCACATTACGACCAACTAGTTGAAAAAAAAAAATGCAGACTTGTTCTAGTAATGTGCGTCAGTAGGTGTAATTGTCCCTTTAATGCGAATACAATATGATCATACAGTGTCTGCCACCTTCCTGGCATACTTCTAAGTACAGTATGATCATACAGTGTCTGTCATCTTCCTGGTATATTTCTAAATACAGTATGATCATACAGTGTCTGCCACCTTCCTGGTATACTTGTAAATACAGTATGATCATACAGTGTCTGCCACCTTCCTGGTATACTTGTAAATACAGTATGATCATACAGTGTCTGCCACCTTCCTGGTATACTTGTAAATACAGTATGATCATACAGTGTCTGCCACCTTCCTGGTATACTTGTAAATACAGTATGATCATACAGTGTCTGCCACCTTCCTGGTATACTTGTAAATACAGTATGATCATACAGTGTCTGCCACCTTCCTGGTATACTTCTAGTTTGACGTTTTTCTACGTTGGTTACACGACTAGTAGTGTGGCTGAGCGCATGCGTAGGCATGATGAGGTCCTATGACGTGAAAATGTCTGGGATGTCTGGCATGTGTGGATGACGGCTACGTGGGGACACACAGGTCGAAACCAGCTGGTTGTACTGGTGTGTATGTTGTGTCCAATACAGCCACAACCAGCACATCCAAGAGACAGTACAACAACCACAACCAGTACAGCCAATAACTACTAGTACAACAAAAACAACAACCGGTACAGTCAACAACAAGTAAAGCCAACAACCAATACGTTACGTCACCGATGTAATCACTATGTAAACAAGTCGCACGACCCAGGCTGGCCCTTACAAGCGACTTGATCATATTACGTAAGGGTACAAAATGCAGCCTGCCATCCCATGGGTATGTAATTAGGGACAAAATCATCCACATTTCACGTAAACAAGTCACCCTTAACCCACAGCCACACCAACAATGGATGGGAGATTAAAATTGCACCCCAATTAGGAATGGTAATTAGGCCAAATCCTAAATATTCTAACCATACACACCCCCATTAGGGAGCCAGTCCCTCCCGAACTGTGTGTGTGTGTGTGTGTGTGTGTGTGTGTGTGTGTGTGTGTGTGCATTTGTTTGTTTTAGGTTTATGACGTTGGATTTAATGGGTTTCGAGTGGTGGATATTACTAAGCTGGATCCTTTATCATGCTCGCCACACAGCCAAAACAATACACTTTTACAACCCTTTGTTCCATTTTTTTTCAAACTCAATTGTACAAATTACTTTTTTTGTGTCACCTATGCAACAAAAACGCATCAGACTCGGGTATCTGTGACCATATTATGGTTGGATCTAATGCGACATATTACCATCAGACACACGTACGTCAAGAGGATCCTGTGGTGCTGGTGGACCCCGGGTTTCGCTGGCGATGGAGACGCCATAAGGCCAAGCCTCCAGCTGCCAACACACACACTGTATGGCGCAGGACGTGCTGCCCTTTTAGAGGGGGTGGTGCGTCACCTCGCCGTGGCACGCAAACGCTGACGATATTTGCTACTTCAAAGGCCGCCATCATGATCGGAATACCTAATCTAGGGCCAGGCCTCGAGTGAGGGGGGGGGGGGGAATTAAAGTAATGGAAGACTTGAGGAAAAGTAGGATTAAAAGTAGTGAAAGAATGGTAATGAACGGAGCGAGTCTGAAATCATCGTCTTCATCACACAAAGCAAGACCAGAAACCCTGACGTGGAGGGAGGACGATGGCTTGTGAGATTACTACAGCCTCAAAGGACAGTACTGTGGTACTTCCTCTGCAGACAGCAGCCGCCCAGGGAAGTACTACCCTCCTGACTTAACGAGTGTTGAGGTGATGCCTGGAACCATCTCACCCCCTCTGTGTCTGCAAGCTGTACACAGCAGCTGACCTGGGGAGTTTTACCGCCCCGAGTTAACAGCTTTGAAGCGAGCCTGTGAACCATGTAACATCCTCCATGTGACGATCAGCCAGTCTTCGCTTCATTAAGGCGAACCAACCAAACGAGACTACACCTCCTCCTCACTCAGCCATCCATGATGCAGGTAGCCCCCCTCACCTCCTTCCTTATCAGTGTAATGACAATACTGACGGAGAGGAGAGCGCTCTGCACCTGGCTGCTGGCGATGATAAGTGATAACTTCATCCCGGGCTCAAGAGCTTACGTCCATGTAGACGATATCTTGGTTTCTTGTACTCCTGCGTCCATGACCTCCTGAAAGGGGCGTCAGTCCTTTGGGACCCTCATGCTCGAACTGGCAACCATGGAGACCAACAGACGTAATGACGGTGGCGGTGGCAGCTTTGAGCTTGATTGTGGAAGCGACGCTCCTTTCACAGCACCACAGATAAGCTTGCATAACAAAAGAATATATCACAAGTTACTGGATATGGAGCCATCACTGTGTGATCTGATCGGCAGGTCAGCATCTTGTGTACTGCACGTACAAAGAAGAGCAGATGGACATAAGAGATCATAGGTACTGTGGCAAGGAAGGGTTTGGTTGGGAGGACTATTGTTTAGCCCGCAGCTCCTCCTGTCCACCGATGTCGTTGACCTTGCAGTTCACTAGAGGCACGAGTGATGAAATAACTGCGACCACTTGTTATGCAGACCTCTGTATGTGGAGGGTGGCGAGGCTCGCCATAGCCGTGGCATTTGATGGGATTATAGAATCTAGGCTTCTAAGCCAAGCACTGCAGCTTTTAGACCGTGGAGACGGGGAAGCGGGAGGAAGGAACGGAGAAGTGGGGATAGAGACAAGGAAGTATGAGGAACAGACGAGGAAGCGGGAGGCAGGACGGGGAAAGAGAGAGAGGGGGGAGGGACGGGGATGTAGGAAAAGGACAGGGAAATGAGAGAAACGGAAGAGGGTCGTGGGACAGGTTAGCGGGGGTTGGGCTATGGGAGTAAATGGGAACGCAAAAATAATAGGAAACCTGATGGTTCACGTCGGGGTCACACGCAGAGATGATCTTTCCTGTGGTACAAACGGCATAGCAAAGCAGAGGGCACCTCCCCATCCACCTCTCCCTCCCTCCGGCAGGGGGAAAAGATGAGATAATAACAAGCAGCACTATGGTATAATGTGGACTGGAGAAAGATCGGCTTGATGACATCTGCTGCGTGGCTGATGTAATAGTAACCTGGATCATTATTTTCTACTGATATCAGAAGCCAATGAAGCCTCCGTCTAGCGTGACTTTCAACTGATTGATAATGTCTGGGTTCACGGCTCCAGGAGGCAGCCTGATTCCAGTGTTCCACGTATGTGTAAGACGCTCGTGGCCTCACTGCTCCTCCGCTTTCCTGGTGTCCTCATACGGTCATGTCAGGGGACGGAGGATCTGTCCGAGGTGCAGAGCCTGTCCTGTGATGTGGCACTGGAGGTGAAGCGGTATTGTGAAGGCTCGTGTCAGGTTACATAGGCCTCACAAAGCTTAGGTCTGAGAGAGGGGATTGGTGTGGACGGTTCTCCTCGAAGTGGGAGGAGGGATGGGGAAATGGAAGGAGGGATGGGAAAGTGGGAGGAAGGACACGAAACTGAGAAGGAATGGTGAGAGAAGGAACGGGGAAGTGGGATAAGGGATGGGATAAGGGACGGGGTAATAGGCTGAAGGGCTTGGAGTGGATGGAAGGATGGGGATAAGAGGAGGGACGGGGAGGTGGATGAAGAGATGGAGGAATGGGAGGGTGGGAGGGATGGGGACAGAGGAGTTGGTGGGAAAACGGGAACTAGGAGGGATGGGGAAGTGAGAGGTGTGATGGGGAAGTGGGAGGGAGGTCAGAGAAGTGGAATAAAGAATGAGGAAGTGTCAGGAAAGTTCTCTCCTGAAAACTTATGATGTCCCAGGAGCACATTGAGCTCAACGGAGCGCTGAGCCTTCAGGTGCACTGAGCACCCACGAGTGCTGAACCTCCAGATGCACAGTGCACCCAAGGAGCGCTGAACCTTCCGGTGCACTGAACACCCACGAGTGCTGAGCCTTCAGGTGCACTGAACACCCAAGGAGCGCTGAGCCATTTGGCGCACTAAGCACCCACGAGCGCTGAGCCTCCTGGTGCATTGAGCATCGACGAGCACTGAGTCTCCAAGTGCAATGAACCTCTAAAAGCACTAAACGCCGAGTCCACAGGAGCGGTAAGCCCGTAAGAACGCCGACTCTCCAGAGGCACTGATCCCCACGCCCCCAGGAGCGCTGAAACCCGGATGAGTGCTGAGCCTCTGGAGCAATGAGGCCCCAGGCGCGCTGAGCCCCTCTAAGCCTACAGAAGCGCAGATACCCTACACACACACTACGCCACAGTGGAAGTCTTGTACTGTGTGGTGCTAGTGGGGCGCGCCACCCCCCAATCCCCCCCCCCCCTCCCTGGAACTATGGGAGTGGACTTACCTGGAGTGAAGACAGAGGCGGTCAAGTGCTGGTGCGTGTGCAAACACTCTGCCGTGCGAGAAGCTCTGCCCGTGGGATATATCCGACCACATGCTGAGCTCACCCCAAGCCTGCAACCACAACCATTATGTCAGTACGAAATAAAGTTACGGGCCAGTAAAGTCCACATGGGATAATACAGGACAAGTAGCTGCTGAAGGCTTGCTTAAATGATGGTAAAACAATAGGACTCAGTTATCAGAGGAATCTTGGTTGCTACAATGTGATCCAGGATGATGATCAAATGGAAAATATACTATAAAGTGTAAAAGCCATTTAATTGCATGCATAAAAGTCATCCACTGAAGGTGGCCTTTTAAGTTTGTTCAGTTACAAAAATAAAGGTTAGAAAGCTACATCTGGTACATATGATTATTCATAAATACAGTTTGTATATAAAGGTCATACGCTATTTAAGGTGCTGATCAGTAAAACTGACTTGAAACCAATAAAGATCACGACGTCAGTCAATGTTTGGCTCAGTATGAAGTCATATACTTGTTTACATATCCAGATTTTAGGAAGAAGTTCGATGAGGAAAAAAAAATAGTTTAGTGTTGGGTCACCTCATCATCGGACTTATCGACTTTCCCCAAGAAATATAAATGCTTGCAGATATCGAGGTACCTGACGAATATCTGTTCTGATTTACGAGAAGACAAATTTAAATTTTCCCGCAGATGATCCATACTGCAGGTATTGCTGGACGCCAGACATACGCTAACGACAGACTCTCTCACGAGAACGCTTCGTAAATTTAGTTTTAATCTGTAATGTCATCTGAGATGAAAACCAAAATATAATCTTGAAGCTATCCTTGATAATAAGCAAGAACGAATGACGTTAAAAATATGGTAAAAAGAAAGACAAGAAATACATAAAAACAAAAAGAATAAACGCGAAAACAAAGAAATTATCGGGAAACATCACTGACCTCAACACAACCACGTCTGATCATTGTCAGGTTTTCAATTGAAAATTAAGATTCATCTTTGCGTTTGCCTGAGTGAATATTTATACGAGTCAGGATTTGTAATAACTTTCATTATTCTACAGGAACAGTCGGTAAATTCAGTAATAATTCAACCCAAGGAAAATAATCAGTCGCTAGATGCCGTTTGCACAGTAAAGTTGCCATAGCATCGGCAAAAACAAACAAAAAAAGTCTTGAACTTTGATGATTAATAACATTTAAATTAAAAAAATCGGTCGATCAATACTAGTGGTGTAAGTGCATTCATTCTCAACTTCCTTTATCATAACGGATAAAAAATTGAGCAAGGTCAAGAATATGTAGGCGACACACTACGAAATCAAGAGAACCTACGAAAAACGTGACCCAATGTCCAATAGCAAGCGAGATCGAGATGTGCTGTATTTTCGATATTATAGGAAAATAAAAATTTATGGCCAGTTGTTTACAAGCAGGTCTCAGGTGGTGTGTTTGCCCAGGAGCAACGAACAAACACAACGCCCAGCAAATGGCTGGAAACACGTTTGGCAAACGTTTCAAACGAGGGGGGGCGCCAAGCTGCAGACGACAATGCCTTTGCTATATCACAAACTGTACTGCTGAAAATACAGCAAATCACGACTGCTTGGAGAAATCAGGTCAGGTTTTCATAGGTTCCCTCCACTTCTAGACGTGTCTCGTTTAGTTTTACGTTCACCCCACATGACAACTGAGCCTCCGAGATCTCTCTCGTTTAGTATTACGTTAATCCCACATTACCACTGATCTTCTTAGATGTCTCTCGTTTAGTATTACGTTAACCTCACATTACCACTCATCTTCATAACCCACGCCACAGCTGACTTATCAAATACTTAAACGTAGAGGAAAGAAATAATCCCAAATCACGCTCCTCCGTCGTGATTTATTATCTGCAATAAATCCAACCATTCCATAAGACATCCTATTCCATTTCGGAGTTAACTAGGTCACGGCAATAGGGTACATTTTTAACAACCTATCTGCTAATCAGACCAACCGTTCGAAGTAATTGCAAATATTACGTAACCGTTCTAAAGTCGTTGTAAATATCACGTAACCGTTCTAAGTCGTTGTAAATATTACGTAACCCTTCAAAGTTGCTGAAAATATATAACCGTACCAAGTTGTTGTAAATATGAACTAGACGTAATAACTTATATCTTTGTTTGCTTGGTGGCGTCAGCTGGAGGCGGGGAGTGCGACCTTACGTCACATGAGCAAGGCTTCACACAGCGCCTGGACGGCATGCTCGCCAGAGGACAAGTCTCACACGATCATGAGGCAGATGTGAGGAAGGATACAATACGAATACAATGGATTTAAGACAATTAATACACGTCATTCTACCATGAACGTCATGAAATAAGTATCTAAATACTTCTAAAATATATGGTTAAAACATGTAGTAACGAAGGATTTAAGGGAATTACTTGCGCCATTTCATTAATTTCTTTAAATTAAAAAGGCAAATTATTTGATAGTAGGAAGCGAGAAATTCGTGATGGAAGACTGAGTTGGTTAATATAGAAGGGAGGGTTATGAAGCTCAGGGAAAGTGGAACACTAAAAATACCGGGGAAAAAAACCCATAAATCAACAGAGCACATGAAAACCGTGGCTGTCTTCCTCGAGCAGCCGAAATTTACCCAATTTTTCAAAGTTATGGTCAAAATTTATCAGTGACACAGTCATCTGTTCTATCCCGCCCATATATAAGGTGCGCTCCAGCCAGTCTGTTTGCTTCTCGTTCGAACTCAGCGACCGAATCTCCGAGCGACTCGATCGAAGCCCGAGATCATAGCAACTGTATATCACTTCTTTCTTAAATAACTACGAAAATCAAGGTGACTCTTGGCTACCATGGGAAGTTAGGTGAGGATTTTATAGGTTCTGTACAGAAAAAGTGAAAAGAAATTCTGATGAAAATTAAATCAGGAAACATAAATGTATTTAAAAAGTTGCGGATGAAAAACAGACGATAAAAATCATGAAATCCATTGAAGAAAATGCGCTCTTATTAGTACTTGATCTATGGATCATAATGTTAGGTTGTAGTGCTCCATCTTCACCCACACATCTACATCCACACCCAAACACCTACCATCCACACCCAAACACCTACCATCTACACCCACACACCTACCATCTACACCCACACATCTACCATCTACCCATACATCTACCATCTACCCACACACCTACTATCTTCCCACACACCTACCATCCACACACTGGTACCTGTATAGTTTAAACACAGTTTAGTTTTCAAGTATTTGTTTAAATTTAAATATTCACTGAAATATCTCATTTAATCAGGGAATCCAGGCGTGTGTGTGTGTGTACAAGGCAGTCAAAACTGTCCTGAATAAAATATGTAGAGTTTGCCAGCCTGGAGCAGGCGGGGCTCAGATCATCATGTGAGGGGTATAAAAGGGCGGCAGGAGATGAACTACAAATAACGATTCTGTTTGGAAACTCATTTGCATACGATTATGGAGGTGTGTGTGTGTGTGTTCTGGGTACCGAGATCACAAGAGGAGTTGTGATGTAGTTATACAGTAGTCTAGTAATACAGTAATCTCATTACACTCAAGAGCTACTACAGTAACGTGAGGAGGGGTCACACAAGTTACGAGTCCAATACACTCTAGGATCGAGTGTGTGGCAAGTTACGAGTCTAACACACTCTCGGATCGAGTGTGTGGCAAGAGTTACGAGTCAACACACACCAGGATCGAGTGTGCGGCAAGAGTTAAGAGTCCAACAAAATCTAGGATCGAGTGTGTGGCAAGAGTTACGAGTCCAACCCACTCTAGGATCGAGTGTGTGGCACGAGTTACGAGTCCAACCCACTCTAGGATAGAGTGTGCGTGATGAGAAAGAACGAGTCTGGGGAAGTCTACGTGTGGTACACCTCCCACGTGGGACCCAACGGTACGCCACCTTCACCATCCCCTTCGTGGTACACTGGACTGGCACCTGCTCTGGTGGACGGTACACCAACCCCTTCGTAGTACACTGGCCCGGCACCTGCTCTGGTGGACGGTACACCAACCCCTAGTGGTACAATGGCCCGGAACCTGCTCTGGTGGACGGTACACCAGCTCCTAGTGGTACACTGGCCCGGAACCTGCTCTGGTGGACGGTACACCAGCCCCTAGTGGTACTCTGGCCCGGTACCTGCTCTGGTGGACGGTACACCACCTAATCTATTTACATTATTCATATGAAATCACGCCATGATTTTTAACTGATATCTTATATCTTATAACAAATATCACCTGTATGTAGAAATAGGACAAGCAAGTGTAAGTCCCTATTTTCGCGATAACAAGTTTACGAAACATCTGCACAACACTTAACGTGCGGAAAGGACATTTGGAAAACTCACGAGGAATTGCCATTTATCAGGTAATGTGTAGTTTTGAAAGAAAGCGAAAGGGTTGTCTGACATCGGCAGAAATATTGCAGAGATAAACATTTGAACAGGTCAGCAATATATTCTAATCATCAGGATAACGTTATTTTGTTGAAAAGGGAATCATCAAATAAGTACATTATCACATTCCTTCAATTACTGGTTATTGGAGCACATTAATGACAGTGATGCTACAATGATAATGTAAATTCGATACGTATAACAACGGAATCAATCTCGAAATCCAATAAGGCTGTTACGGCCATCCGATTCGTCAACGACCACATAAAGAAAACGAAACGCAGAAACAATAACGAAACTTCACACGAAAACGCGAATGAAATATAATCAATAAACTAAACTGTAACAACAACGGTTTGGTTAGTAATGGCAGTCAAGATGTTGAAACATTTTTTTTACTGCTGTTTCGTTATACAATAATTCAGTAATTCATTCTCTTTTCAAGCAAACTTTTAAGATAATCACATTTTACTAACAAAAATGAAAGTTCTCGAAATAAACAACAAACAATAGGAAGCATCTGATGATTCCATTTAGGAAAATTCCATCAGGAATTTGTTCAAAATGTTTTCATCCTGTTTCAAAATGTAGTGTATGGCAAGTACATCAATAATCTCTTAACTGTACACTAGACAGTTATTCACGTCAAGAGCTTTCTACGAGAAAAACGCCCACAAGATAACGTCAAATATTTGGTCTGTATACCGACGAAAAGATGGCCACATTCAGGATCCGACAGATGGTCCAGTAAGGAGTTCGTACTACCAGCTAGATCCCCCACCCCTCACGCCACCACAAACCATCAACACAAAAGGCTTGGTCGTCCATCTATATAAATCCCTCTAACAACCATCCTACATAGATGGACGCACAGTGTGTCTACATAGATGGACTCACAGTGTGTTTATATAGGTCAAGCAAGCACTAATTAGATATCATCCTCACCATAGTGGCCACGAGCGACGGATATATTCCCTGTCTGGACACTGACCTCCTTCCTCTATGGCTGGTAGCTCTTGCTCCGCCGACTCGCCCAGTTGAGGGTTCAGAAGCCGTGATACGGGTATCAAAAGCTGCTTCGAGCTGCTGTGGTTCGGGACAATGAGACTGTCGTTCGAAGCTTCGTTTGTATATTGTGGAGTTAAATGGCTGTCAACAGCTTGTGGTTCCTACGTCAGAATCAGTATCACACGTCACACATTCTGGATACAACAGTTTAATGAAACCTTCTGAGTCGAGTTTACGAAACGTTATAACATGCTCTGACCCGTCAATTACGAAGCATCAGGATTCAACATGCGAATATAATCAGAGGTTGGGAACTAGTGGCCACACGACTGGCAATTAAAAACTATTGGCTACGGCCAAAGTCTAGAAAGAAACGAATTACTTTATTGGTTGAGAAGCTGTCCAAGGTTTCGGATCATAAGGCCTGTCGCCAAATGGAACTTAAAAGAGAGGCAACGAACAATAAATGACTAGTTTCTCAATACAGCAGGTTTTACTATAAACTATAAACACAAATCAACACCTTGATCATATTTCTACACAACCCTCTAATGTGTTGATCAACCTTTCGTCGGAGTAGTGGAAGGTGTTACACGTATCAGAGCAGTGTATCGGAAGGTGCTACATGTACCCGCACAGTGTAGCTAAGGCGCTACACTTACCCGAGCAGGGAAACAGGGCTTTCGTGTGGTCGGTCACCAGCGTTGGCAGTGTGGCCAACGCACAAAGAACACTTACATCTCTCCACAGCCGTTGGAAGGACTAAATCGTATATATATGATCACTTCAAGTTCTCTTGTGGTTAGGTTATCTTGTGATCCCGCACAAGGGAGGCCCGTGCTGGGAACAGCTGTTGAAGACACACAATAAGTACCCGACCTACAGAGGGTGTCCACGTTTGGCCGGCGGCGCTCCTCTGCTCCGGGTTATGCTACCGAGTTATATTCACGACTCCAGGATATGATGGGTCCACCATGGTGGCTTCTGGTTGTAAAATATCTATAGACAAAATTTTCGAGAGTAAAGATATGTCTGCAGACACGGGAGGGAATCACTACCAATCATTTGTAGATGATGACAAACGGAATGTGAATCGTATTTATAACAAATTCCTGACTGATCATTCCCAACTAAATGCTCCGGCTGCACCTCTGAACACAAAGAAAAACGAATCTTTCATAATGTTACGTAATATATCATAGATACAATCTTATATCACTTAAAAACAGCTTATTCAAATTATGAGCGCACGTCAGCTGGGGCGGGTAGAATATATCGGTTCAGAAGATTTGAGTCTAATTTGGAAATGTACTTTTAGTAAGATTCAGTCAGACAGAATCTTTGATGGTACTGACGCATTAGACAGTCTAGCTGAGCGATACTTCCACATCAATTTAGGTAGCGCTGCGGTAGCTGGGCGTCAGTTACCCTATCCCTCCAGCACCACAGCGCCACATGACGCCGCCAATTTACAGAAGAAAAAAATCACTTAATAGGAAGCTTCTCTTTTTAGAAAATGAGAATTAAGTGACTGAGAGGAGTCTTATACTTACAATGAAACACAATACAGCCATTAAATCATCTCTACACCTAAAACCACTTAAAACTTTAGGCTTACTTTTACTTACTAAATAACAAATACAATAATTAATGAACAAATGAGGATAATTGAACATCAAAAAAATATATTCCATTTTCAACAAACTGAAATAATTCGTTGAAACATAATTTCAGTTACCTCGGACATTAGCCAATTATCCTTCCTTGGCTGCGTCATTATGCAAACCCTACATCCCCGTACTGCGTCATGATGTAGACCTTACATCCCCGTACTGCGTCATGATGTAGACCTTACATCCCCGTACTGCGTCATGATGTAGACCCTACATCCCCGTACTGCGTCATGATGTAGACCCTACATCCCCGTGCTGCGTCATGATGAAGACCCTACATCCCCGTATGGCGTCATGATGTAGACCCTACATCCCCGTGCTGCGTCATGATGAAGACCCTACATCCCCGTGCTGTGTCAAGATGAAGACCCTACATCCCCGTACTGCGTCATGATGTAAACCCTATATCCCGTACTGCGTCATGATGTAGACCTTACATCCCCGTACAGCGTCACGATGAAGACCCTACATCCCCGTGCTGTGTCAAGATGAAGACCCTACATCCCCGTACAGCGTCACGATGTAGACCCTACATCCCCGTGCTGTGTCATGATGTAGACCCTACATCCCCGTACAGCGTCACGATGTAGACCCTACATCCCCGTGCTGTGTCATGATGTAGACCCTACATCCCCGTGCTGTGTCATGATGTAGACCCTACATCCCCGTGCTATGTCAAGATGTAGACCCTACATCCCCGTACGGCGTCACGATGTAGACCCTACAACCTCGTACAATATGTGAAAAAATATATTACCTTGAACCAAAAACTCTTTTACCAGATAATTGGAAGATGGCTTGTTGATGACCTAAATTACCCTTGATGGTAACCTAATAAAGGGTGACCTTTGACGAGCATGTCATTACTAGGGGACGTAACGAGGAGCACAATCATTGACGTGACTGAATTTATCACAGAGAAAGAGTCCATCAATACCTTGCCACTGACTGTACCACAGCCCTCGTGTTCCAGGACCTTCCGTTGAAGGGGATCTGGGTTAGTATACACACACACACACACATATATATATATATATATATATATATATATATATATATATATATATATATATATATATTCTTTCTTTCATACTATTCGCCATTTTCCGCCTCAGCGAGGTAGCGTTAAGAACAGAGGACTGGGCCTCTGAGGAAACATCCTCACCCGGCCCCCTTCTCTGTTCCTACCTTTGGGGGAAAAAAATATATATATCCATATATATATATATATATATATATATATATATATATATATATATACCAGGCGGTTTGATTTTATCTGCTGCTGGGCCCACCTGAGGCTGGCAGCCGCGTTGAGACCAACACATCTTCTCTCCACCCACTAGCCAGGTACCACAAGCACGACCCACGTACTCTTATCGCCAATATTCCGATCACAACTCACCAGTAAACCTGCCTGTGTTAAGTGAGGACGTGTTCTCACCTTAACACGGGACAAGTGTCGCCAGGTGCAGCATCGAACGCCATCTATTGTCTGAAACGCGACTCACACAGGGGACTAGGTCATCGTTTGAACATAAAACCCAGAGGAACATTCGACTTTGAATCTCTGCAGCGATTCCATCATCCAGTGTAGCTGCATTCGTGTAACTCAATAACCGTGAAGCCCTCGTCCCCTCGAATGATGCTTAACGAGGCAATCAGACAGTATATATAGAGAGAGATTCCTTTTACGCGGCTGGAAACTTTTGGCAACAAGTTCCAGCTCTCCCAATTTTCCCCGAGTTCTTCAGGTTTCACTCGTCGCTTCATAAACTACGAGTCCCTCTCCTGGTGGGGGAGGACAGTCTTCTCCTGATGGGGGAGGACCTCCCCTTACATCGCTGGTACGAAAATGGTCTCCGGCGTTGGTTCGTCTTGTCACGGCTTTACGGAAATTCTCGAGTCTTTTGATGAAATGATTTACAAGATTCCTGACAGATGATGATTTGTTCGAGTCTTTATGCGAAGCTCCGAAACTTTCGAGTGAACCCAAGGCCTCGGCTTTGAGCTTAAACTTGGGGATTCGTGTTATGTACTTGAACGCTATAGGGATCTTCCACCTGGAGCTCTAATTCTCACCTAGAATCACCAAGAGCCCTAGTTCTCCTCTCTAGAGCCCTAGCTCTCACCTAGGGCCGTCGCTATCATCTCGAGGCAATGCTCTTATCTAGAGCCTTATCTCTCGCCTAAAGCCCTTGCTATCTCCTCTAGACGATGTGTTCTTACCTAGAGCCCAAGCTCTCATCTTGCTGGGACCAAGAAACTGAGCTCTTACATAGAGCTCTTGTTACCACCAAGGGCCCTTGCCATCACCTCCAAACCGTGCTCTAACACAGTGAGAGCCCTAACCCTCACCTAGAGCCCTTGCTCTTACCAAGAACTCTACTTCTCACCTAGAGAGCCTTCAACTGTGGCTTAGAGCTGCCGCTAATACCAGAAGGACTTGCCCCTCACAATGAGCCTTGTAGAAAACACCTGAACTTCCGCGAGAACAACTGTTTCTTATCTAGAACACCTCAACTTAATCCTGAAGACCAATTTCTTATCTTGAACACCTGAACTTCATCTTGAAGACCAATTTCTTATCTTGAACACCTGAACTTCATCTTGAAGACCAATTTCTTATCTAGAACACCTGAACTTCATCTTGAAGACCAATTTCTTATCTAGAACACCTGAACTTCATCTTGAAGACCGATTTCTTTTCTAGAACACCTGAACTTCATCTTGAAGACCAATTTCTTATCTAGAACACCTGAACTTCATCTTGAAGACCGATTTCTTTTCTAGAACACCTGAACTTCATCTTGAAGACCAATTTCTTTTCTAGAACACCTGAACTTCATCTTGAAGACCAATTTCTTTTCTAGAACACTTGAACTTCATCTTGAAGACCAATTTCTTTTCTAGAACACCTGAACTTCATCTTGAAGATCAATTTCTTTTCTAGAACAGCTGAACTTCATCTTGAAGATCAATTTCTTTTCTAGAACACCTGAACTTCATCTTGAAGACCAATTTCTTTTCTAGAACACCTGAACTTCATCTTGAAGACCAATTTCTTCTCTAGAACACCTGAACTTCATCTTGAAGACCAATTTCTTATCTTGAACACCTGAACTTCATCTTGAAGACCAATTTCTTATCTAGAACACCTGAACTTCATCTTGAAGACCAATTTCTTATCTTGAACACCTGAACTTCATCTTGAAGACCAATTTCTTATCTAGAACACCTGAACTTCATCTTGAAGACCAATTTCTTATCTAGAACACCTGAACTTCATCTTGAAGACCAATTTCTTTTCTAGAACACCTGAACTTCATCTTGAAGACCAATTTCTTTTCTAGAACACCTGAACTTCATCTTGAAGATAAATTTCTTTTCTAGAACACCTGAACTTCATCCTGAAGACCAATTTCTTTTCTAGAACACTTGAACTTCATATTGAAGACCAATTTCTTTTCTAGAACACCTGAACTTCATCTTGAAGACCAATTTCTTTTCTAGAACACCTGAACTTCATCTTGAAGACCAATTTCTTTTCTAGAACACCTGAACTTTATTTCAAACACGGATCTTACACAGAACACTTGAACTTCAGCCAGGATACCTGTTCCTAATATAGATCACCTGAACTTCCACTGAACATCTGCGTCTCATCAAGGGAGAACATTTGGTTTACATCCGCTGTTGTATAACATGTAAATTGATTTACACAGTACCTTGCCTGTCGGCAATATAAGGGGTACAAATCTTTTCCGTATCAGACACGAAAGTCATTTCTTGGCTACAGTTTGACAAATCACATTTGTCCATCATTTTCCACATCTCACAGAGTTAAACTTAGCTGAGGCCCTAATCAAGGTCATCCCATTAACGTTTTATATATATACATATTTTATCGACCCACCCCTACGGATGGATGAACAGCTGGGTTGACTGTGGACCGACTGCCGCAACCAGGATTCGAACCTATACGCTCGACCCTGGGCGGCCCGTGAATGCCTCACGGCCAGGAACGCTACATCATCCCCAATTACTAGACTAACTGAAGGCATCCTTCGCTGAAATCCTTCGCCACATCCAACACCAAAACTTACGTAAATGATGAGCAAAATTGATTCTAATTATCTAACTAGGTTAAGAATTTATTCCTGTATTATTTACCATTGTAGAAGAAATTTGTTTACCTGACGACTGCACTTTGGGTATTTTCTCATAGGATAACATCCTGCCCTCCCTTCCTGGTGATATCCTGCCCCCACGGAGCCTTGCGCTCCATTCAGCGTGGCGTGGCAGGGAGGCACCACAACCCCGCCCCCCCCCTAGTGTGTGCTAAGAACACCGGTCTGTGAGCACCCCACTCCCCCGTCAGAGCAAGATGGCGGACAAGTGGGGGGAAAAAAAGATAAATAAAAGCATTACTATTTTTCGGTATAAATTCATCATCACTCTTGTGTCCCAGAGCTGCCTGGGGGCGAACACCAGACCAGGCTCCCACTGCCCCACACACACACACACACACACACACCCTGACAGCCACCCTGGGTGGGGAGGGGATGGAGGTCCTCCCTCCTCCCACTCCCCACAGGCGACTGACAATGGGGAGGCAATCAGGGGCGTCGCCTCCTGCGTCCGCCGACGGTAATGAGGCCACATCCTGGCGAAGGAGGCCCCTCGGTGCACGAGGGAGAGGGAGGAGCGAGCGAGGGAGGAGATTCTCCTGCAATACTTGTTTTTCAAGAATTCAATCGAAGTCTCTCTCTCTCTCTCTCTCTCTCTCTCTCTCTCTCTCTCTCTCTCTCTCTCTCTCTCTCTCTCTCCCCCCACGAAAAACACCCTGCCATTTCCTGCTTGGTCGGGACATATTTGACCTGTCAGATAATAATAAAACCCGGGAGATTAAATGGCGGTGTTAACTGCCTGATCTATCGCGGGACGACACACCCGCTTGTTTGTTGAGGCCCACCCCTGTGTGTGTGTGTGTGTGTGTGTGCGTGTGTGTGTGTGTGTGTGTGTGTGTGTGTGTACATACGAGTAAAGACATGGTACATGTATACAAGTTTGGAGACGGGGCGACACGAGTGTAAAACTCTCTCCCCGTCACGCACAAATAGTAGTCACACACACACACACACACACACACACACACACACACACCAGACGGCAGGAGAAGTTACGGAACTGAGAAATGATATCAAAGAACCACATAACATGAGAGCAGTGGAGAGGATACAGCAGGAATGTACCCAGAGGAATGATGAAGCAGTGAACCAAATGATGAAGCAGTGAACCAAATGAAGATGCAGTGAACTAAATGATGAAACAGTGAACTAAATGATGAAGCAGTGAACCAAATGATGAAGCAGTGAAGCAAATGCATCAGAGGGAGAGGTCAAGGGAGTCTTCTCCTGGACGCGTTCCTGAGACAGAAGAACGGCAGGAGATGCCCATAACCCATACAACAGAAACAGGTGACAACAGAGGGCAAGGAACAGGGACGATGAACAGAGACAACGAATGATGGCCGACGTAGGGGATCAAAGACCCGGGCAGGGTGAGAGAGATGTACAAATGGGGTTAATATTTGCTAAAGCTGTAGAGAGAACAATGTGTCCACTGTGAGGGATGGAACAGTTAGTGTAGTGTTCGGGTTGACGGTGTGTTAGATACAGGGTTTAGAAGTGTACACCAGTGTAGGATCAGCGAAGGTAGGTGGAGTATGGAGATTCTTTTTCTTTGATACCACCAGAGCCATGGAGGCTGACGAGGCAACATTGCAGGAAATAACTTACCAGTGTGTTGCAGGGGAATTATGAGCATTAGTGAGTCAGGTGAGTTGCAGGAGCATTATGAGCATTAGTGAGTCAGGTGAGTTGCAGGAGCATTATGAGCATTAGTGAGTCAGGTGAGTTGCAGGAGCATTATGAGCACTAGTGAATCATGAGTTAGACAGACGTATACCGTTGATCGTTGCTAGACTGTGAAACGCCAATATCACAGCCAGAGAGGAAAGGGTATACAAGGAAGACATGCCAATGAAACGCTGATGAAGAGACTACTAGAATCTATGGACACACCAAAAGTAATCCCCGAGATAAGAGAGAGAATGGAAATTCGTGGATACAGTCGAGAAAAGTAGGAACGACCAGTAATGATTACGTCCACCAGGGAGTTACGTAGCAAGGAGGAAGGAAAGAAGGGTAAGGAACATGCTTACAAGGAAGAATTCAACTGGGTATCCATCAGGGTTGGCAGACCAAGGGAAGAATGGGAGAAAAGTCAAATACACAATCAGAAAGTAAACACGGGGGACGTTAAAAGAGGGTAGATAGGTCAGGCCAGTGCCTT
Organism: Panulirus ornatus; assembly: GCF_036320965.1. NCBI lineage: Eukaryota > Metazoa > Arthropoda > Malacostraca > Decapoda > Palinuridae > Panulirus > Panulirus ornatus. Next base: position 51,018,803 of record NC_092243.1, read on the forward strand.
ACAGAAATGAGAAGGTAAAGAGAATGTCACATTGAAAATAATGTACACAACTGCAGATGGACACGTACTGGTTGGCAAAGATGTGGTGTTCAGGGATCGAATCAGGGAAAGGAAACTTGATATGGTTGGAGGAGAGTAAACAAGGCTTATAATGAAGAGAAGATCTGAGTTAGTCTGTCCAGATATATAACAGATACGAGGGAAGGAGAGGGATTGGCCCTCCTGAGAGAGGAACAGGACGAGCTGAAGTATCAAGTAATATCGGAAGTTAATTTGTTCCTCCGGTACATATTATGGGAAGAGCAAGTGTAAGAAAGACTTGCAAATGCACTGTGGTGCTGATGCTTCGTGGTCATCGATAGACTTCTAAAAATGAAGCAGAACAAATATACAAAGATGATGATAATAGAGGAATCATCAGGGTGGTATATGAGGACGTGTAACACAGACACCTTAGACATGGCAATGATAATGGAAGATTTCTATTACAAAAAGACACTTGGAAAATTTACATTCTCATGGAGACAAGTTCCTAGAGCGAATGCAAAAGAATTTCCTGCATTCAGCACAGAGGAATCAGAGGAACTGATAGACAAACACGATTAGATCATATCTTGACAACATTATAACCTGCATGTTGATAATACCATATATGATAATGCACCAACTGGATCAGTGATGACGTGATGGCCTGCGGGTCTGATTATGTGGTAAATGAGGAGATAAGAATAACACGGACGAAACCACATTGGAAAAGGAGTTACTAAGTTGAGGAAATTGCGGTAAACTACACAATTTCTGAGGAATAGAAATTGCAAGATTAGATTCAGGAGTCATGACACAGGGCATCGTTCCGCTAATCTCTGCTTCATTCACAGTAAAGGAATGTAAACATGGGTTCGTATCCGTAAATAAAGAAGGAAGAGAAGAGCGAGAGTTGTGGCTCCATGAAAGATGTCAAAAAAAAATCAGGGAGCCCAGAGGAGATTCAAGCGACTCAAAAGCATTTGAAGAGTATAAGACGGCAAGGAGTGAGTAGAAACGGTTAGAAAATGAAGAGAAAAACTGAAAAAAATAATGATCAAGGCTGAAGATGATTCAAAACTTCCCTCCTTAAATTTCTCACGCGTAAATAATCAGTTAAAGAACAGCGAATTAGGATATGGCATTCACAAGTATGAGCTGGTGGGCATGACGAAGATATTCAAGGAGTTACAATGACAGGTAGGAAAGCGTTTTCAAGCTGGTACACGCTGCAGCCCTAGTAGTACCAGTGAGGTGGAATTGGTAGCAAGTCTTAGCAAACAGTGGAATATCTAGAAAAAAAGAAAACATAAATAAACTGATTGAAGGACCCGGACTCATATATCGTTCATAGTTCTGGTCAAGTTTCTACATTCGTGGTAAAGACGTAGACAGGTAAGCTCGACACACCACAGTGTTCAAGATGTCACTGGAGGAAGGACCAGTGCGGAGGGAGTGGAAGAAACCAAACACTTGTCTTTAAGAAAAGCGACGGGAAAGTTACGGTGACAGTCTCTCTGACGATGGTTTGGAAAACACTAGAAAAGCGAATTGAAATAAAAGCAAGTGGATGACTAAGTGAGAGAGAAATATGGTCATGCAGAGCCAACCTTTTATACAAAGGAGAAGTATGGGTAAACTGTGTGTATTTGGATAGCTAGAAAGCATCTAACACTGTACCTTGAACAGATGGCTTATTACCTTGAAATGTGCAGGGGTCACCAGCGGCGTGCCGCAAAGTTTAATCCTGGCACCATGACTCTTCTTCATGTAAGAAAATGACTTCACAGAAGGATTGGACTTATAGCTGAATGTGTTCGTGCACTATGGTCATGAAGGAAGTGAAGACTTGTGAGGATTGCATCAACATACAAGGGGACCTAGACAAACTCCCATGATTGTGTGATACATGGAGGATGACATTCAACCCAAGTGATGGCAGGTAATGATGATACGAATCAGTGAAACAAATCCTAACTACGAATGTTATCCAGAGGGAAATGAGCTGCAGGTGACTGACTGTGTGTGGAGGGAAAACACTGTACCTTAGCTATGGCTAGAACCATTACATGGAGAACTGTAGGGAGACAGACTGTCTGCTGGCAAATATTACAATCTCACTGAAGTATGTGAATAAAGAAATATCTAGCAACCTTTTCACATCCTATATCTGGTCCAAACTAGAACATGCTTTTCACGTTTGCCTACCATACTTCAAAAGAGAAAAAGGGAATTAATAGAAAGTTCAGAGGAAGGCAACATAGATGGTACTAGAATTAAGTCAGAGGCGTTACAGAGAGATCTTAGAAGACGTAAATCTATTCATCACTGAAAGAAGAGTAAGGAGTAACTTGATCACAATCATTAAGTTTTTAAACCAGTTTGATGATGCTGAGAGACTGCGGTCTTCAACAGATACAAAGATGGAAGAAATAGAGGCTAAAACATGCAAAGGTTTACAAAGTTGTATGATGACAGAAAATGTTTAAGAAATGAGACCCCACGAGCGGAGAACTCCCACCCTGTATAATGAAACACACACACACACACACACACACACACACACCTCATCATGTTATTCATATCATTTGCATAATCAGGTTGGAAAATATTTATTCCTGTACTGGTAAATCACTATCATTTCTATACTTAAATATATCTTCTTTGTGTGCCTCGTACACATTGATAAAGAACAAGATAAATAAGGAGTCATTCGTTAAACGTACAGGCCACAGTTGTAGGTAAGTATGGTGTAGCCATTATGTAGGATACATCGTAGTCCTGAATGACCCGTGACCCATTATGTAGGATACATCGTGGTCCTGAGATGACCCGTGAACCAGGACCACGAACCAATGTACGACTCGAGGTCATCTCGAATGAATGGTGAAAAATAACGGGAAAATGAATGAAAACAAAGAGAATAATATGAAATCCTTTGGTATTTGAAGACCTAATTCTTCTGCTGATGGAAACGTTACGGGGAGAGAAAAGACCGATGAAGTGATTTCCAAGACTTCATTCATCAAGGAAAGAAGAAAGTAACGTAACGGTCAATCCTCGTGTGGCTGATCTCCTCAAGGCGACTATATGAAGCAGCAGACAGTCGCATGCTGCAGGTCCACACCTTAAGAGGCTAGGACACGAGTGGGCCTCGTTCACACTAGAGAGAGAGAGAGAGAGAGAGAGAGAGAGAGAGAGAGAGAGAGAGAGAGAGAGAGAGAGAGAGAGAGAGAGAGAGAGAGAGAGAAGGGAACAGTTCACACGTCATAGGGTCGGGGCAGATACAGCACGTGTGTACACTACTGGCCCACGACGGGCAGACACACGTGCTGCGTGCTGACCATGTTCACGTGCCGCGTATACATCTACATCTATCTACCTACCTATCTATCTATACGACCTGATGACTGATCTTGACAATGCCACAAAATATTGCGGAACAGCGTCATGGCAAGACCATCACGACACACAATAACTCCGAATTACGACGTCTCTGCCTCATAACTGTGTTCAGCAGGTCGACACAGACGACCCTTATCCTGACGTCCTCCATTGCGGCCAGCTGGAGGCGCACTGAGCGTGGGACACGCCTGAGACAGCTCATAACATCAGTGAAGAATAAGAGAACGGGAGGCAACAACACACACACACACACACACACACACACACACACACAGAGCAGCAGTACCTCATAATTAGGCAAATGAGTAACCTCCCACATAACAAACATTCCCGGTACCTCCACAACACGCCAACCATTACGGGACGTAGACGCAAGTGGGCTTTTCCGCGATCGCTGTCGTACGCGCCCAGCGACGCAACGCAACTTACGGCAACGCTGAGGAGAGTCGTACGGATGACGACCCAGACGTGGCAACACTGGCTGGCCGAGTTCTGGGTGAAAAGTCTGAGATTGATATCAGGTTCTGGCCTGCAATCACCAGTCTGAACCCAAGCGTCGTCTAATGGCCCGTGATTTAAAGGCAAAGCGACGTAAAAGAAGGAGAGAGGAATAATCTGCAAGTTGTGCAACCTGGGATCAAGTGAAACAAAAGACGAACCTCGGAAACAAAAGACATGACATCCACGAAGAGCTGAAACACAAGACAACGAATGGCATGAAAAGTGGAGAATGTAACAAAGAGAAATAACAATGGAAAACGAGAGATGCCTTACCCTCTTGACGAAGAAAATGGGATATAATGCACAACCTTTGATTACCATGAAATAACAGATGCACCAACTCTGAGCAAAGAATCAGTCTGCTGTATTAAGAAAAACAAGTTGAATACCAGAAATAAATGATGCATAGCATAACAAAAACAACAACAAAAAAAACTAAGCTTCTAAAAAGGAACAACTTCACACGCCAGAAACAAATGAAGCACGACTTAGGAACTTGAAAAACAAAAGAAGCACCACCTTGAACGCCAGAAACAAATGAAGCACGACTCAAGAGTTAAAAAAATAAATACATAAACACTACCATGAACGCCCGAAACAAAAGAATCACGACCTAAGAACAGGAGAAACAAAAGAGAGGCACAGCCACAAACACCAGAAACAAAAGAAACATGGCCCAAGAACATGAAAAAAAAAAAACGGGAAAAGACAACCAATGAAATCAGACCAAGAATAACAGACGAGACTTTAGCCAGCGCCTCCGTCTGCCTCCTGGGCCCTGGACCTGATCGTGGTTATTTCTGGCGTGGGAGGAGCGTGTACAGTGGCGGTCTGTCATGCAGGAGGCGGCAGCTTAGCCCCAGTGATCAGAGCTAACTATACAGCTGAGCTCACCCCAGGACGGGGGGCGGCTGAGCGAAGGATGGGTCAAGCGGTGAGAGAGAAGAGAAGAGAAGAGGGAAGGGAATAGAAGAGAAGAGGAAAGGGTAGAGAAGAGAAGAAGGAAGGGAAGGCAAGGGAAGACAAGGGAAGGGAAGAGAATAGGGAAGGGAAAAGGGAAGGGAAGAGGGAAGGTAAGAGAAAAGGGAAAGGAAGGGAAGGGAAGGGAAGGGAAGGGAAGAGAAGAGGGAAGGGAAGGGAAGATAAGAGGGAAGGGAAGGGAAGAGAAGAGGGAAAGCAAGGGAAGGGAAGGGAAAGGAAGAGAAGAGAAGAGAAGAGAAGAGAAGAGAAGAGAAGAGAAGAGAGAAGAGAAGGAGAAGAGAAGAAAAGACTTACATTCCTTTACTTTTCGTCATAAAAACGTCAGTAAAGATGAACTTCGAGTTTCAGCCTCGGTTTACTTAACGTTGGCACATTACCACAGCATGATGGTGAAAAGAATACATGAAAATGACAAGTGATGATCTAGCCTAATTTTGAACATATCAAGTGTTGCCATGAAGAACGTGTTCTGGCAACTTCCTCCACGCGTCAATATCGTTGGTAAAGAAATATTTGGTGCAATCCAGGTTAAATTGGCGACCTTTAAGCTTTTGTCCATTTCCTCTCGTTGGAAGTACTGGTGCGACCGTAATTGTCAATATCGACGTTGTTGAACCCCATTAAAGTATTTCTAAAACATTCTATCAAAGTGCCTCGGAGCCGCCTCGTACTTAAGAGAGAACAGATTCAATTCTCGCAGTCTGTCCTCATCTGGTTTTGTGACGTAAGGAAGATGTCATTTCTGTTGCTCTTCGCTGCACTGCTTCCCATTACTTACGCGGAAGAACCTAGAATTGCGCTGCATATTCGAGCTAAGGTTTAACTCGATCTAGGTACAGTGGCAATAACACATCCTACAAGGAAATCCCAACATAATATTTGCTATTTCTTGGCCGCTTCGTTACAAGGTTGGGAGAATTCAAAGTTGGTGGAGAAAATGACCTCTGGATCCCTGTAACATGGGGTTGTCCTTTATCTTTTGGCCCATCGGTTCATAATCGAATTTCTTGATGCGGTTTCCTTCTTGTAACAGCTGACATTTACTGCTTTCATATAGCGTTTGCCATTTAATAGACCATCTAACTATTTTATCCAGGTTCTCTTGTAGTCATAGTCTGTCATCAGTTAATATAAATATAAATATAACAAAATGATATCTCGCTTCAAATCCACGACTGCATGACTGATGTCATTCACACCTTCTCTGCTAAATGAAGTATATAACATCTTTTATATTTCAATCATGTACGTATTTCTACTCTCAGCACACTGATCTATGATTTCCATACGTCTTCCACTATTACAAACAACCTCAAATGGATCCCGTGGTCTGTTGCTGTCTGATTTCCTTGTATTACTATGGCAATTCCGATCTCTTATTCATCTGCTGTACATCAATACCATTAATAAAGATGATGAAAAGTACAGGCCCCAAGTACGTACCCCTGCCGGACCTCACTAGTAACGGGTGACCACAGTGATGATCCAACATTCATTACGACCCTCTGCCTCCCATCACGTAACCAGACTACTATCCAATTTCCTGTGCAACCAGTAATCTCTAAGACCCGGGCTTTGCGCAGCAAATTAACGTGGGTGGGTGTGGGTTGGAGGGTTCAGAAATATACTATCTGTTGTACGAGTCTTCTCGTAGGTAATGAATGATTCATAAAACATAAAGGGGGTTTGTAAGACATGATCTGCGCCTTCTGGATCCATGCTGTGTATCACAAGAGCACACATGTGTTCTTCCAGGGAAGCCACAATATCATCTCTAATAATCGCCTGCAGAAGTTTACATATAATGGACGTGAGGTTAACGGGACGGTAACTGGCAGGCATTTCACGGCTTTCTTTTTCCAATATCAGAATGACGTCTGCCTGTCTCTCGTCTCGTGATACTCTTCAAATCCTGGAGAGACGTAGAGAAAATATAGATTAACGGTCCGGCAATATCATGTTGGATTTCTTTAATTACTCGCGGATAGAAACGATCTGGAGCTGCATTTTTATTAAACTTCAAAATATCTGATTTTTACATTAGCTGAGACGGCACGGGCGACTGTAGCTCGAATCACGGCTAAACCCATTAACGCTCTCTCTCTCTCTCTCTCTCTCTCTCTCTCTCTCTCTCTCTCTCTCTCTCTCTCTATATATATATATATATATATATATATATATATATATATATATATATATATATATATATAAAACCTGTGCCAGATACACATTGTAGCGACCAACCCCTAGCGATGGATGAACAGCCGGGTTGACTGTGGACCGGCTGCCGCAACCAGGATTCGAACATATGCGCTTGACCCTGGCTGGCCCGCGGATACGTCATGGTAAGGAACGGTATTACGCCACGAACATGTCAGTACTTCTCTCAGTGTGACCATAAATTCTGGTATCATGTGTGTCTTATTTACTTCTGTCTCAAGATTCCTGTCGCTATTTTGTTCTGAAAAAAAAGAGAGCCGAAATGATTCTTCATTATTTTATGATTTTCATCGTCCACAATGGGTTCCCCATCTTCGTTTAATGAGGATCCTATCCTACTTCTGATACGTTTCTTGCTATTGTGATATCTATAAGATCTTTAAGATCTCCAAAGAAAACCTTTGCGATACTCATTTCTTACCCTCTTTTGGTTTGCTTTATATGTCTTTTTTTCACCTCACTTCTAACTGTGGTATATTGCGTTGCAAGATTTGGGTCACTGCCTGATTTCTTAAGCTTATAAAGTCTATCTCTTCGCCTTATAGAGCTTGCGACATCTGAGGAATATCACTCAGACTTGTCGTTGATGTTATTGCTTCTGTCGTACAAAGGAACGAACATATTGTGTTGGTGCTTAAACTGACGCTTAAAACATGTCCATGACTCCTCCAAATCTGCCTCTATAAAATTAAAGGTAAAAATTATGGTTATAAGGGAGTCGGTGTTTAGATTTACATCGAACCTAACTTTGTTAGGGTCACATGTAACTAGATGTTCTCCCACACGGGTTGTTGTTTACAAAGAACTCCTGGGATGGGCTAGATCAAGTATACTGGCTCCCCTCGTCGACTCGCTGACAATCTGATAGAAAAAGTGTCGTCGACCAGTATCACAAGCCTGGCAGGTTTACACTCGATATCTCAAACAGTTGGACAGTTAATTTTCTGGAGGATCACAATCCCCAGGTTTGAACGAATCTTGACCCTTTAACTGCTCGTTGGGGAGAGAGAGAGAGAGAGAGAGAGAGAGAGAGAGAGAGAGAGAGAGAGAGAGAGAGAGAGAGAGAGAGAGAGAGTATATATATTATGAGCAGCTATGACGACTTTCCACCTGAGGTAAAGGTAGCGCGTAGTGCTCACCGCATATCATATCTTGCTCGGTGTTCATCACTGTTGTCCCCCAGCCCGTGCCACCAGTCAACTGCACACACCCAGCCATGACGGGTTGGGTGTGGCGCCAGGCGTCTTGTTATCATGTAAAGGTTTCAATCCTGTGTCCAGGTGACCTTCGGGTCTCACTCGGCACACCACTGTATGTGTACCCTCCTCATACTCCTGGCAAGTCTCTCCTTTCCTAGCAAGTCTCTCGTCTCCTAGCAAGTCTCTCGTCTCCTAGGCAAATCTCTCGTCTCCTAGCAAATTTCTCGTTTCCTGGCACGTCTCTCGTCTCCTGGCAAGTCTCTCGTCTCCTAGCAAGTCTCTCCGTCTCCTAGCAAGTCTCTCGTCTAATGACAAATCTCTAGTCTACCTTCGTTCATGTCTTTTTGATAAATTTTCCAGATTTACTTAGCGATTTGATAACAGTTTCTTCCTATTTCGCAGGTATATCTACGATGTCTTTTTTTTTTTTTTTGCCTTCTGTTTATCGTAACGCACAGTTTATCATGTCTTTCTCATATTCCTTCGAGTCTGTTATATTCTAGTTACGGACTTACATAGACACACAGACCACACAGACCCAAGGTCTATGCAAAGTGGTCTGACCTTAACACTATCTAAACAAATTCCCCTTGTCAGCAGTAGAAGAAAAGGAAGGCAGAGCAAAGCTCCCTCCCCGCCCTCAATCAACACGCCCAGACGAATAACAGGTAGAAAAAAATACCTTGCAGGATTGATATGTCGGAAGGAAATTTTTATTGGAAAGTCATAAGGCAGAATGAACATGAATATATCATGCATCTCAGCACCAACGACATACATCCCTTCACTTTTTGTTATAAGAAAGTACTAAGGATAAACTTGAGCCTCAGCCTCTCGACTCACCATGCCTATGTTATTCTTGACGTTGAAGTATGATACAGTAATTATTATATACTCTCTCAAAGCAGCTGACATGGGATACTTAATCAATGATGATATGCTGGCGTAGCATGGGTGAGAAGGTAGCATGATATACCACTGCGTTATGATAACTGATTAAATGAATTAATCAATACCGGAGAGTGACAAGCGATGATGAAGCCTAACTTTGAAGATATCAAGGATGTTGCTTTGAACAACTAGTTCTGGGAGCTTATTCCACGCGCCAGTAACGTCGCTGGTAAAGAAATGTTTCGTACAGTCGACATTAACACGTGAACAAGTCTCGCAAGTTACGTGATGCCACGTGCTACGTGTGAGATGGAGAGGGTGTATGTCTGTGGAATGGGTCAGGCAAAAAGAAAGACGGATACCTGGGCTAAAGGAGTGACACTAAACAGCCACTGAACTGGTGACTCGCTGCGCAATCGTCATTTAACCCTTCCTATACCCAGGCTTCCATGGTTCCATCCGCTGCCAAATCCACTCCCACATATCTAAAACACTTCACTTCCTCCAGTCTTTCTCAATTCAAACTTACCACCCAATTGACTTGCCCTTCAACCCTACTGAAACAAGTATATATATATATATATATATATATATATATATATATATATATATATATATATATATATACATACAGAACAAGACACTGGTAGCCTTCACAGTGGGAGCGCCACCATTATATAAACAAGCCACTGTGTTATATAAGAGAAACATGAACGTTTGTGGAACTCCTCTGGGCTTCCTCCCATATCTACCTCAGCTGGAGAACGTTCGTCGCATCACCAAGTTTCCTCAGCGGCGACACACAGGCCACCGTACCATTCAACAATCCATTTCAAAGCTACGAAGGACTCCATGCGGGGAAGTTTTTTGACTCCACTCCGGCAATGCGGAAGATCCTAACGCTTTGATCACTTGTACTAAAAAGGTATTTCGAGTCGTAATAAATGACAGCGTACAGATGAAAGGCAGGGGAAGGGGAGGGGAAGGGGGATAGAAGAGAGGTAGGGGAAGAAGGTAGAAGTAAAGGGGAAGCAGGAGAGGGAGATACGAGTGTGGTAGATAGGAGGTAGATAAGAAGCAGGGGAAAGGATAGAGGAGAGGTAGTGGAGGGGGGAGGGGGTAGAGGAAATGGGGCGGGAGGAAGAAGAGGGGTTATGGAGAGGGGAGGCAGGGGGAAGGGAAGGTGTGTGGGAGATGGGGAAATATTTAAGGATCTTCGAACATAAACGTGGCGTAAGCCTCACTGAGTAGGGGAGGGTCTTCGTGTCTTAGAAGACTGGAAACCTTTTTTTTTTTTTCTCCTGGAACAGGAGATTCTTCTTTCTCGCGAGGACTGGCAACCTTGACTGGAATAGTCGGGTTGTTCTATCCATGCTCCCTGGGGGAAGGGGGATGATATCTTTCCCACCAGAAGATCCCTGGAAAAGTGATATCTTCGCTCCCTGGAAAAGTGATATCTTCGCTCCCTGGAAGGATGGTGACACTGCTCCCTGGAAGGCTGGTGTCATTGCTTCCTTGAGTTATGGAAGAGTGATAGCCTTACTCCCTGGATGTGACATCCATGCTTCATGGAAGAGTTAATTTTCTTGCTCCCTGGAAGAGTGATATCCTTGCTCCCTAGAAGACTGTTATCCTCGCTCCCTGGAAGACTGTTATCCTCGCTCCCTGGAAGACTGGTATCCTCGCTCCCTGGAAGACTGTCTGTTATCCTCGCTCCCTGGAAGTATGTCATCCTTTCTCCCTGGAAGAGACAGCCTCCCTCCCTGCAGGAGTGGCAGGTGAACAATAACATCGATGCTCACGAGCCGAGCCAGCTGGAGTCAACACCTTTCTAAAGCTGTAGTGTTAATTCCCATATTGGTTTGACCTTTTGCTGTGTCCCACCTCCAGACGCCTGAGCCTGGAATCTGGCCAGACCCTTTGGGAATGGTCCAGGGAAGCTGTCAGTGCTGGAACGTGCGTGCAGTGGGTCTGGGACGATGGTTCACTATATCATTACAAGAGGAACGAAAGGATGACAGAGCCATGCATATATATTTTAGTTTGTCAGATGAACGTCTTTGATTAACATAGGCATTATCAAATGTTACTTTTTTAGTCTAATTGTGAGAATGTTACTCATCATTTCTCCTTATCATACTTTATCATTCACTTACTCAGTTATCGACAACCATTTCCACTGACTAACTTCTGAAATAGTTCATTTGTTTCATTCATTTATCGACAAATGAAAAGAAAAATGACCTTAAATGTAACGTGATCATATGTGACATCTAACCATATTACCAGCAGAGCGCTACCATCAGCAGCAGGGGAACTACAGCCACCACCACCCGCGGGTGATGCCTCACACGCGTACAGGTACCATTCCCTTATTTTCCAGGATGACGGATACCGACGGTAAAGGAAATCATGGGAATAAAACACCAGAGACGTTGGCGTCTTGGGGCTGCTCCAGCCAGTGGTATCTCTCGCTATTATTTCAAGCCGTCAGGCGGAGGCAGACCCAAACCTTTCCACCCCGTGTGTCTCGCGGATAAAATGGTCTTCAATCAATATAGTAACACGTCTTGGTGCTCAGCCGTCCGTGCACGGGGACCCTGTCTAGCTACGGGAACACACCCACCTGCCACCCCCACACCTCTTGGCAGACCCTGACAGCTAACAGCTCCCTTGGTCTCCTGCCCATATAATCTCCACCACCCTCCCTTGTGGGAGGACTGGGGTCTGCCAGGCTGTGGGGGGACTTAATCTCTCGTGTTGCTCTAGGGCCTGGCTGTGGGGGACCTCCTACTTCTCTTGTTCCTCTAAAGTCAGGTTGTGTGTGTGTGTGTGTGTGTGTGTGTGTGTGTGTGTGTGTGTGTGTGTGTGTGTGTGTGTGTGTGTGTTGTCGAGGGGGAGGGGGAACTACGAAGCTTCTGTCGTGTCTCAGATCAAGTTTCACTGAAGGGCTGTCCCCTTCCTCACCGAGATTTCTTTTTTCCTACATTTCATTCTTCTCTCTTCCCTTGGCCTCTCTCTCTCTCTCTCTCTCTCTCTCTCTCTCTCTCTCTCTCTCGTCCCCCAGACCCATCAAGATACACTGTAGCGTGTCAGGTTCCGCGGAACATATTGGTGGGAGAAGGTCAGATCCGCCGGCTATCTCCAGCAGGAGACATAAAGAGGGTCTTCAGGCAGGCCCGAGACGCTGCAGGAGGGGTGGAACACGGGCCACCGTTACTCCTGAAGGAAGACTGAATACTGATGAATAAGGGATCCAAGAGGGGGGGGGGGGGAGTAGTCTAGCTAGATGGAGAGACAGTGTGTGTGTGTCGAGATGGAAAGGGAATTGGTTATCAGGACAAATATTGATGGAAGGGAGAGGGGTCTCAGACCTGATATTACATTTTCTGTTTATGGAAGTATGAGCTGGAAGATGGAGGCTGGAGGTAACTGTGTTCGAATACTGGTTCTCAGTAAAGATTAATAAAAAAAAAAAAAAGGTTTATGAACTTGTGACGTTATCCACCATTACTGAGATAATAAACCTCTTTGTGACGCTCCACTGCGCCCAGGTCATCCCAAAAGGTGACTTGTTCTTGACCTTTACCGCCCGCCTTATGACCTTTATGAGGACGATACGTCTTGGCTAAGGTCAAGCTTGTTCAACACCGAAGCTGTCCTCGTGACGCGCTCTGGTGCTACTGTATATATATATATATATATATATATATATATATATATATATATATATATATATATATATATATAATCATACTTTGTCGAAAGTCTCCCACGTTAGCGAGGTAGCGCAAGGAAACAGACGAAATGGCCCAACCCACCCACATACACATGTACATACATGTCCACACGCGCACATATACGTACCTATACATTTCAACGTATACATTTATATACATACACAGAGATATACACATATACAATTGTACATAATTCATACTTGCTGCCTTTATCCATTCCCGTCGCAACCCCACCAAACATGAAATGGCATCCCCCTCCCCACGCACGCGTGCGAGGTAATGCTAGGAAAAGACAACAAAGGCCACATTCGTTCACGCTCAGTCTCTAGCTGTCATGTGTAATGCACCGAAACCACAGCTCCCTTTCCACATCCAGGCCCCACAAAACTTTCCATGGTTTACCCCAGACGCTTCACATGCCTGGTTCAATCCAATGACAGCACGTAGACCCCGGTACACCACATCGTTCCAGTTCACTCTATTTCTTGCACGCCTTTAACCCTCCTGCGTGTTTAGGCCCCGATCGCTCAAAATCTTTTTCACTCCATCCTTTCACCTCCAATTTGGTCTCCTACTTCTCCTCGTTCCCTCCACCTCTGACACATATATCCTCTTTGTCAATATATATATATATATATATATATATATATATATATATATATATATATATATATATAGCTACATGGTCGAGGATTAAATGCCCTACTATGAGCCCGTCGTCCGTAACTACACCCTGAACCAAGAAATGTTGTACATGCATGTGTGTTTAAGGATATGAAAGTCTGTCTATGTCTTTCAAGACTGCAATATACCAGACAGTAATAGTCGGGTGAAAGCTCATGCAATATCTATTTTACGTGACACACAGACTACAGACAGATACAGAGGGTCCTCTGCGGCTCTCGCGGGCACTACAAGACTACAGCGACGCCAGAGGCTGGACGGAGTAGCGCCCTAAGCTCAGGTCTGGATATCCTGTTCATCTGACCGACGCGCCACACACACACACACACACACACACACACACACTCCTCCTCCCGAGGCACCACACGAGGTCGTTGGTATTGGCTGGTGAGCTGTCACCTGTCAACCTGCGCTCCCTCACCCTTGTGTCTCAGGATTTTCTCACATTTGGCCACGGAGTTCCTCGTCCTCCCACTAGTGAGGGAGGCTGGCTGGCCGGCCGGAGGTACATTGCGGTGGGCGGTCAAGTCATTTGACGAAGACATGTTCAAACTAGCAGTCGCTTCTGTGGCTATGGTCTTGTTAGGCTGGTCAACTGTACCTCCGTGTGAGTTGTGGAGTTGTCGTTGTGTTGTTGACATTTGGGAGAGCGAGTACTTAACAACATGTGTTGTGGTAGTGAAATGCTGGGAGGTAAGACCGTGGACTTCACTGTCGCTTGTATGTTGTTGGTCACTGTGTAATGTGTGGTGTGAGTGTTGCGCTGCGGTGTGGGATGGTGCGCTGTGGTGTGGTATGGTGCGCTGCAGTGTGTTATGGTGCTCTGTGGTGTGGTATGGTGCGCTGCGGTGTGGGATGGCGCGCTGTGGTGTGATATGGTGCGCTGTTGTGTGGGATGGTGCGCTGCAGTGTGGGGTGTGCGCTGTGGTAAGATATGGTGCACTGCGGTGTGGGATGGTGCACTGCCGTGTGGTATGGTGCTCTGTGGTGTGGTATGGTGCGCTGCGGTGTGGGATGGCGCGCTGTGGTGTGATATGGTGCGCTGTTGTGTGGGATGGTGCGCTCCGGTGTGGGATGTGTGCTGCGATGTGTGATGACGCGCTGTGGTGTGGTATGGTATGGTGCACTGCGGTGTGGTATGGTGCGCTGCGGTGTGGGATGGCGCGCTGTGGTGTGGCATGGTGCGCTGTGATGTGGGGCGTGCGCTGTGGTGTGGGATGACGCGCTGTGGTGTGGTATGGTGCGCTGTGGTGTGGGATGGTGCACTGCGGTGTGGGATGGTGTGCTGCGGTGTGGGATGGTGCGCTGTGGTGTGGGATGATGCGCTGCGGTGTGGGATGGTGCGCTGCGGTTTGGGATGGTGCGCTGTGGCGTGGGATGGAGCGCTGTGGTGTGCGTGGGATGGAGCGCCGTGGTATGGGATGATGCGTTGCGGTGTGAGATGCTGCGCTGCGGTGTGGGATGGTGCGCTGCGGTGTGAGATGGTGCGCTGCGGTGTGGGATGGTGCGCTGTGGTGTGGGGTGGTGCACTGTGGTGTGGGATGGAGCGCTGCGGTGTGGGATGGTGCACTGTGGCGTGGTATGGTCCACTGTGGTGTGGGATGGTGCACTGTGGTGTGGGATGGTGTGTCATGTGTTGTCTTCAAACTCTCCTACGATACGAATCTAAAGTTACAAGAAAACCAATGTAAAATGAAAAAAGTAATAAATGATTTTTTCAGGTTAAAATGTACACTTATAAGTACAGCGGTAATCAAGTGGAGGTGGACGGCATGACAGGTGCACAATGAGCACATGGAGGGTTGTACATGGCTGTAACAGAGGGTGCTTGATGGCACGCGAGCACTGACCACTCTCACAGGTCATGGCGCAGGAGGTGAGCAGGTCTGGATATCCTGTTCAACTGACTGACGCGCCACACACACACACACACACTCCTCCTCCCGAGGCACCACACGAGGTCGTTGGTATTGGCTGGTGAGCTGTCACCTGTCAACCTGCGTTCCCTCACCCTTGTGTCTCAGGATTTTCTCACATTTGGCTACGGAGTTCCTCGTCCTCCCTCTCCAGACTTCCTCACCTCTGGCAAACTGGCCTCCTCACCTTCACCAGGATCTCCTCCCTCTCGCTGACCCTAATGTAAGAACTTACTTATTCCTTCCTTCGTCTTGCTTGCCTTTCCCAGGGACCTCCTCATCCTTACCTCAGGATTTCCTCACAGTTTCCACCAGGAATTCCTCGCTGTTTTCCGATGATTCCCGCAGACTTTCCAACGACCTCCGCCCTTCCTCACTCTATCCCACCTTCCTCAGGGCTCCATCACCCTAGCCTCTCACCTCCCTCAGGACTCCATCACCCTAAGCCTCCCACACCTACCTCACCCTAGCCTCCCACATCTACCTCACCCTAGCCTCCCACATCTACCTCACCCTAGCCTCCCACATCTACCTCACCCTAGCCTCCCACACCTTCCTCACCCTACCCTCAGCTCACCATCACCCTGGCCCCATAGCCTCCACACACCCACCTCTGTGCTGGTATAATCACAGGTAATGTCCTCAGTTTTTGCCTCATAGCAACTCTTGCTCTGGCTGAGGTGGGGTTAGCAGGCTGGACCCACAGCTGAGGTGGGGTTAGCAGGCTGGACCCACAGCTGAGGTGGGGTTAGCAGGCTGGACCCACAGCTGAGGTGGGGTTAGCAGGCTGGACCCACGGCTGAGGTGGGGTTAGCAGGCTGGACCCAACGGCTGAGGTGGGCCCTGGCACTCTGGGATGAGGGCGACCCATTCTGGTCTCGCATCAGTAAATTATCTTAATTTTCTTTACCACATTGGATCTAAAATCTCACTTCATCGTAATAACAAAATTAACGTAGTAATATAACGTATTAACAAACTTAACGTAGTAACACTTAACGTAGTAATATAACGTAGCAACACACTTAACGTAGTAATATAACGTAGTAACACACTTAACGTAGTAATATAACGTAGTATCAAACATAACGTAGTAATACAACGCAGTAACACATTTAACGTAGTAATATAACGTAGTAATACACTTAACGTAGTAATACAACGTAGTAATACACTTAACGTAGTTATATAACGTAGTAATACAACGTAGTAATACACTTAACGTAGTAATATAACGTAGTAACACACTTAACGTAGTAATATAACGTAGTATCAAACATAACGTAGTAATATAACGTAGTAACACACTTAACGTAGTAATATAACGTAGTAATACACTTAACTTAGTAATACAACGTAGTAATACACTTAACGTAGTAATATAACGTAGTAACACAATTAACGTAGCAATATAACGTAGTAACACACTTAACGTAGTAATATAACGTAGTAACACAATTAACGTAGTAATATAACGTAGTGACATAACGTAGTAAAAGACCGTATATTCAATTAACCTTCCGTCCACGACATCAACTGGAATACAGGAGTATGTAAGAAATACATCAGCCAGGATTCTGTAACATGGAACTGTATTTCTATTTCCTTACTTCCTACAGCACGGTGCATACGTAACACCACGTCCCTACTGTTATGAACATCAGTCTATGTTATGGGAAAGTAAAGGTCAGGTCAGGTCAGGCGCCCGATGAACCCCATTTGAGGGTTAAAAGGTCAGACGAATTTTCGAGTGTTCTATAAGGTCAGATCTACACCTTTGTGAGATCCTCTTGTCCAGGTTTAAGTCTTTGTGAGACACTTAACTCCAAATTAGTCTCTTGTGAGAGTTGAAACTCGTGATGATGCCGTTATGAGCAAGAAAATTAATCCTTTATGACATCTCAGACACTTGTATGTTCTTCAGTCAGTATGGTCCACGTCTGACGTGCTCAGGATGAAAACATATATTTCTTGCTTTTGTTTATGTGTGCTTCTGTCGGTCTGATTGGCTCAGTGTGTGTCTGTAAACAATTACATGACTGGAGACTGTTAACTAACACCATGTGGTTTGCAACATGTTTCTTATACTGTGTATAGGACGATAACATGTAAACAACTTGGACCTCACGTGCTTGAAGGTAAACACTTTTTTCCGTGGAGGAGGAGAGGGATGTTTGCCTAGTGTGCTGTGATGCAGTGAGAGGAGGAGAGGGATGTTTGCTTAGTGTGCTGTGATCCAGTGAGAGGTGGAGAGGGATATTTGCCTAGTGTGCTGTGATCCAGTGAGAGGTGGAGTGGGATATTTGCCTAGTGTGCTGTGATCCGGTGAGAGGTGGAGTGGGATATTTGCCTAGTATACTGTGATGCGGTGAGAGGTGGAGAGGGATATTTGCCTAGTATGCTGTGATCCGGTGAGAGGTGGAGTGGGATATTTGCCTAGTGTGCTGTGATCCGGTGAGAGGTGGAGTGGGATATTTGCCTAGTGTGCTGTGATCCAGTGAGAGGTGGAGTGGGATATTTGCCTAGTATGTTGTGATCCGGTGAGAGGTGGAGTGGGATATTTGCCTAGTATGCTGTGATACGGTGAGAGGTGGAGAGGGATATATGCCTAGTATGCTGTGATCCAGTGAGAGGTGGAGAGGGATATTTGCCTAGTATGCTGTGATCCGGTGAGAGGTGGAGAGGGATATTTGCCTAGTATGCTGTGATCCGGTGAGAGGTGGAGAGGGATATATGCCTAGTGTGCTGTGATCCAGTGAGAGGTGCCACTGTCGCGGTCAAGAACAGAGGACCCAAGAATCACTGTGGGACGCCGGGACGGACGGCTCGTGTGTGTGTGTACAGACACCACCCGCCTCATCAGTACGGCTACAAGTGAACACATGACGAGGCTTAAGGTCAACCCTACCCGTGCGAAGGCTCACATGACCGCAAGAACTCGTGAAACTTTTACCCAACAGCTCCCGAAGGTCTGAGACTGGTAGTCCGTGGCGTCTTTGGTTTCAAGTAAGTCCCAGTGTACTGTAACGAGGAAGGAAGTCCACGGACGGTCGTCATCTAGACAGAGGAGAACAATCTGTCAATGTGAACAGTTTCAGTTCCTGTCGACACTGGACATCTTGCCGTAACATGCCATGATGTTCAGAGATGTTCTGGCCGAGGATAACAGTGCCTTGGTAGTCTTCAACAAATCTACAGATGTAAGCAATGATTCTATTCTGATTCCTGGATAACCATTAGCCTCAGTCCGAGACGCAACGTTCGTGTGTAAGCGAGTGACTACTCAAACGATAAGGATAACTTCCAGTTCACATTACTGCCTGAAGTACGTGGAGGGCATCGAGAATCACAAGTCTATACCAGCTGGCCAGGGAAATGGACGAGGTCACTCATGACGCGACTAGCAGGAGGTCGTGGCTCTTCCAGGAGAGAAGTTCCAGCCTTCTCTTGTACCCGGACGCGAGCACCATCAGTACACTGGACGAGTACGAAATTATGTACACAAAAGAGAAACTTTAATCAAAACCTTCCAAATCTTCCTGTGACTCTCGCCACATCCCAGCCACTGTGGCACCACACCTCCGTACACACAGAGGGCGTATCCCTGGCTACAGCAATACTCGGGGAAGACACTTCCAGCAACAGACAGTGAGGCTGGAAAGCTGCCACCAAGACTGTGGTTTCAACACCAACTGGTCCGCCAGCTAAAGCGGACACACACACACACACACACACACACACACACACACACACACACACACACACACACACACCCTTGCAGATGGCGCGCTACGACGGCCAGGCAGGAGCCGGGGTGAGTGTGGGTCAGACGAACAGGTGTGCCACCCTCTGCCATGTCCACCCTCTGCCTGGGGACAGCTGGGATGAACCACCGCTGGACACACTGAGGATTCCCATGCTGGAACCTGAGGGGCCAGAGTGAGGGACGATGATGTATGCACTCCGGGCACGTCAGCTGTCGTCCTGCACCAGTACACGTGACGTGTGATTGCCAAGAGGAGATGATCGTATGCAAGACGTAAACAGCCACTTACGATGTCATATACGACCCGCTGGAGACAAACTGGCGACCACCATACAGCAGGAAATTGAGAGATGTATGAATTATACCGTTGGTGTTTAGGTCCCATACCTCGTTATCTCCCAGCTGTACTGAGAAACAAGTTCCTTGTAGCTCACAGTAACAGTACAAGAACAACAGCCCATATTAATGTTCTTCAAGAACGTTCTAGTCAATCCATCAGTATCCTTAGCAATTTCGACAAAGACTTCATGAAGGTTGTTTGTATCAACTACGTGCGGTTATTACAAGCTTAAAATGTCGTCTAAGAATATAAACTGACCATCAAGACGGTCATGTTAGGTGCATACGTCAGCCCGGAGTGCCACACGATACCCCCACCTTGTGCAGCAGGGCTGAGAGGTTCTCGTTGCCAGGCAATGGACTGGTCAACAGGAGATTAGGTAAGGAGCTATTTCATGATGACCCTCGCCATGATCGCCTCCCCTGGAGACAGAGGACTTCGTAGGGAAATTCTTGTGTCCTTCTGGCGGTACGTGTGACCGTTGAGCACGACGATATGACTCTCGGGGATGATGGGGTAACCCTCGACCTGACCCTCTCTGATCAGGTCAAAGGTCGGGTCATCATGCCCAAGGGTCGTACCGTCATGCTCAAGAGTCGTACCATCGTGCTCAAGTATCGCACCGTCGTTCTCAAGGGTCGTACTGTCGTGCTCAAGGGTCGTACCATCATGCTCAAGTATCGCTCCGTCGTGCTCAAGGGTCGTACCGTCGTGTTCAAGTATCGCACCGTCGTGCTCAAGGGTCGTTCTGTCGTGCTCAAGGGTCGTACCATCATGCTCAAGTATCGCTCCGTCGTGCTCAAGGGTCGTACCGTCGTGCTCACAGGGTAAACCTGTACCATACATGGAAAACCTGGAAAGACTTTGGACGTCGAAGAAAAGTGACGGATGAAATTCATCCACAAACTTTGTGCTTTAATTATTTCCAGGTATAAACCCCAGACCACCTGGCCTAAACTGATGCCAGGACCTAACCTGCCCCTGGCAGCGTCACCCAGGCTGAAGCGTTCAGGAGAGAGAGAGAGAGAGA
This sequence comes from Panulirus ornatus, assembly GCF_036320965.1. Classification (NCBI taxonomy): domain Eukaryota; kingdom Metazoa; phylum Arthropoda; class Malacostraca; order Decapoda; family Palinuridae; genus Panulirus; species Panulirus ornatus. The sequence continues at coordinate 51,039,500 of NC_092243.1, forward strand.
GAGAGAGAGAGAGAGAGAGAGAGAGAGAGAGAGAGAGAGAGAGAGAATGAAATCATTCACGTGATCATTTTTCTTCGACTTCCCAGTTTTGCAAACTTTCCAGGGCCACTCACAAGAATCCCAGCCCCCCACCCCAGGTGGTGTGTTTGTGATGATTACATGTTCCAGTTTGAGGCATCGCTCCAGCATCTCACGCTCAATCCACCGTTGCTAAATATCTCGCACACATCTCGATAAAGTCTCCCGCTGGGCAATATCCATGACGTCAATCTATCTCTCTAACCTGACCTGACACCAACTCTTACTCCACAACACCATCTCCTAACATACCCATTACCATATAATCCATACACCAATTTACCGAACCCATTACCATATAATCCATACACCAATTTACCGAACCCATTTCAAAAAAAATGTCTCTGGGTCTACAATGATGTTCCCAACACATCAGTTTCGAAATATATTTCTGAAGAAATCATCTTTCAGAAGTTGGTTCTGCCACGACAATCCAAGATAAATCACTGTGAGGATTGCTAAATTCTCTCATTACAACGATGCCATTATATACATATATATATATATATATATATATATATATATATATATATATATATATATATATATATATATATTTTTTTTTTTTTTTTATACTTTGTCGCTGTCTCCCGCGTTTGCGAGGTAGCGCAAGGAAACAGACGAAAGAAATGGCCCACCCCCCCCCCCCAGACACATGTACATACACACGTCCACACACGCAAATATACATACCTACACAGCTTTCCATGGTTTACCCCAGACGCTTCACATGCCTTGATTCAATCCACTGACAGCACGTCAACCCCTGTACACCACATCGCTCCAATTCACTCTACTCCTTGCCCTCCTTTCACCCTCCTGCATGTTCAGGCCCCGATCACACAAAATCTTTTTCACTCCATCTTTCCACCTCCAATTTGGTCTCCCTCTTCTCCTCGTTCCCTCCACCTCCGACACATATATCCTCTTGGTCAATCTTTCCTCACTCATTCTCTCCATGTGCCCAAACCATTTCAAAACACCCTCTTCTGCTCTCTCAACCACGCTCTTTTTATTTCCACACATCTCTCTTACCCTTACGTTACTTACTCGATCAAACCACCTCACACCACACATTGTCCTCAAACATCTCATTTCCAGCACATCCATCCTCCTGCGCACAACTCTATCCATAGCCCACGCCTCGCAACCATACAACATTGTTGGAACCACTATTCCTTCAAACATACCCATTTTTGCTTTCCGAGATAATGTTCTCGACTTCCACACATTTTTCAAGGCCCCCAAAATTTTCACCCCCTCCCCCACCCTATGATCCACTTCCGCTTCCATGGTTCCATCCGCTGACAGATCCACTCCCAGATATCTAAAACACTTCACTTCCTCCAGTTTTTCTCCATTCAAACTCACCTCCCAATTGACTTGACCCTCAACCCTACTGTACCTAATAACCTTGCTCTTATTCACATTTACTCTTAACTTTCTTCTTCCACACACTTTACCAAACTCAGTCACCAGCTTCTGCAGTTTCTCACATGAATCAGCCACCAGCGCTGTATCATCAGCGAACAACAACTGACTCACTTCCCAAGCTCTCTCATCCCCAACAGACTTCATACTTGCCCCTCTTTCCAGGACTCTTGCATTTACCTCCCTAACAACCCCATCCATAAACAAATTAAACAACCATGGAGACATCACACACCCCTGCCGCAAACCTACATTCACTGAGAACCAATCACTTTCCTCTCTTCCTATATATATATATATAATTTATTTGCTTTGTCGCTGTCTCCCGCGTTAACGAGGCAGCGCAAGGAAACAGACGAAAGAAATGGCCCAACCCACCCACATACACATGTATATACATACACGTCCACTCACGCAAATATACATACCTATACATCTCAACGTATACATATATATACACACACGCAAACATGTACATATATACACATGAACATAACTCATACTGTCTGCCTTTATTCATTCCCATCGCCACCCCCCAACACATGAAATAGCAACCCCCTCCCCCTTCATGTGCGCGAGGTAGCGCTAGTAAAGACAACAAAGGCCACATTCTTTCACACTCAGTCTCTAGCTGTCATGTATAATGCACCGAAACCACAGCTCCCTTTTCACATCCAGGCCCCACAGAACTTTCCATGGTTTACCCCAGACGCTTCACATGCCCTTGTTCAATCTATTGACAGCACGTCGACCCCGATATACCACATCGTTCCAATTTACTCTATTCCTTGCACGCCTTTCACCCTCCTGCATGTTCAGGCCCCGATCACTCAAAATCTTTTTCACTCCATCTTTCCACCTCCAATTTGGTCTCCCACTTCTCCTCGTTCCCTCCACCTCTGACACATATATCCTCTTGGTCAATCTTTCCTCACTCATTCTCTCCATGTGACCAAACTATATATATATATATATATATATATATATATATATATATATATATATATATATATATATATATATATTATACTTCGTCGCTGTCTCCCGCGTTAGCGAGGTAGCGCAAGGAAAATGACGAAAGAATGGCCCAACCCACCCACATAAACATGTATATACATACACGCCCACACATGCACATATACATACCTATACATGTCACATATGTATGCGGGTGGGTTAGGCCATTCTTTCGTCTGTTTCCTTGCGCTACCTCGTTAACGCGAGAGACAGCGAAAAGTATAATAAATGAATAATATATATATATATATATATATATATATATATATATATATATATATATATATATATATATATATATATATATATATATATATATATATTAGTAACAGTCTGCCAAATACTTGACCGACATAGAAAAGCAATATAGCAATACAGATATTGTGCCATTAATTATTGACGTTTAAGTACACATAAAGGCCTGGTGTTCATCTACAAATATTTGCCTCAGTATTGATGACAAATGTTTACCCTCGTATCGATAAGATAATATCGCCCAGTATTCGCCGCCTTATCAAACCTCCGATATTCGCCGTCTTATCAATATTCCGATATTCGCCGTCTTATCAATCCTCCGATATTCGCTCTATCATTGACCCATCAATACTTGTACCTGATACTCCAGGTCCACAACACCTGTCTTGGTGCTGACCCCAGTCGCATCTTGCCCCCTGGTGTTCCTCACTAGGAACAGGAGTGAAGGGGTTCTCCACCTCACCCCGGGGGAATCCTTCGTGGCTTCATCTCCCTCCCGAGAGGACTTGCTCACACAAACACAAACACACTCACACACAAACACCCGGGGCTCATCATGGCTCCCTCACCCTCTCCGTAGGGCTTCCTCGGCAGTTCAGCGGGACGCTCGTCTCATCTCCATCGTCAGCGCCGTCGTCAGCCTCACTACCTGCTCCGTAGGGCTTCCCAACCCTCCAGTCTTCCTATCTCTCATGGGTTCACATTTCCTTCGTCACAGGGATTCCCTTCCCATTGTGTAGGCTTTCCCAGCTCCTCCTCAGCAACTTTAGGTCACTTGTTCGAGGCTTTCTGGCCTGGATTCTTAACCCGAGAGGGCTTCCCTTTTCTTTGTTCAAGGCTTCCTCACCCACATTTCAAGGCTTTCTCACCCACACTTCATAGCTTCCTCACCCGCACTTCAAGGCTTCCTCACCCACACTTCAAGGCTTCCTCACCCACACTTCAAGGCTTCCTCACCCACATTTCAAGGCTTCCTCACCCACACTTCATAGCTTCCTCACCCACACTTCAAGGCTTCCTCACCCACACTTCATAGCTTCCTCACCCACACTTCAAGGCTTTCTCACCCACACTTCATAGCTTCCTCACCCACACTTCAAGGCTTCCTCACCCACACTTCAAGGCTTCCTCACCCACACTTCAAGGCTTCCTCACCCACATTTCAAGGCTTCCTCACCCACACTTCAAGGCTTCCTCACACACACTTCAAGGCTTCCTCACACACACTTCAAGGCTTCCTCACCCACACTTCAAGGCTTCCTCACACACACTTCAAGGCTTCCTCACACACACTTCAAGGCTTCCTCACCCACACTTCAAGGCTTCCTCACCCACATTTCAAGGCTTCCTCACCCACACTTCAAGGCTTCCTCACACACACTTCAAGGCTTCCTCACACACACTTCAAGGCTTCCTCACCCACACTTCAAGGCTTCCTCACCCACATTTCAAGGCTTCCTCACCCACACTTCAAGGCTTCCTCACCCACACTTCAAGGCTTCCTCACACACACTTCAAGGCTTCCTCACCCACACTTCAAGGCTTCCTCACACACACTTCAAGGCTTCCTCATCCACACTTCAAGGCTTGCTCACCCACACTTCAAGGCTTGCTCACCCACACTTCAAGGCTTGCTCACCCACACTTCAAGGCTTCCTCACCCACACTTCAAGGCATCCTCACCCACACTTCAAGGCTTGCTCACCCACACTTCAAGGCTTGCTCACCCACACTTCAAGGCTTGCTCACCCACACTTCAAGGCTTCCTCACCCACACTTCAAGGCTTCCTCACCCACACTTCAAGGCTTCCTCACCCACACTTCAAGGCTTCCTCACACACACTTCAAGGCTTCCTCACCCACACTTCAAGGCTTCCTCACCCACACTTCAAGGCTTCCTCACCCTCTGTTCAGGGCCTGCTCACCCTATGGTCGTGGCGTCCCCATCTTTGCCCATCACTTGCTCAACGCTTACCATTACCCTCCACTCCCATACAGAACTTCCTCCTCATAATCACCTCCCATTTCACCAAGAACTGAAATGGGTTCAGGACCATATACGAACATACGGACGTCACCCATCACCTGCGTACACCACAGCCACGTCGCCAGATGTGGTGGTGGCGGTCAGCGCGTGGTGGTGTGGTGGCGGTCAGCGCCCACACCAGGTCACCTCAGCTGCTGAGGTCTGGTGTCCAGCTGGAAGGATGTGGACCCCAGCAGCTCTGACAGCAAGTACAGCGACCACAGTGCAGACAAATGAAACAACTACAACAAATACAACAAGGACAGCGATATGGATATAGATGATAACGCTGAAGATAAACTGCAATGATGAGACATCCATAACAACGAGAATAATGACACAGAAGGGGAAGATCATAACAGAGAATCAGAGAGAAATTATTGTCATGTTTCCGAGACATTAAACGAGAGACCAGACCTTTGTGTGGTCGCATGGGCTTCAAGCACACTTTTCGTTTTTTTCCAAAATTGATCACTCAGTCCCCTTCTGAAAACTCTGGTGTCCAAATGAATTGGAAGGCCAGATGATGAACGTTTGAAGGCCAGATGATGAACGTTTGAAGACCAAATGATGAACGTTTGAGGACCAGATGATGAACGTTTGAAGACCAGATGAACGTTTGAAGACCAGATGATGAACGTTTGAAGACCAGATGATGAACGTTTGAAGACCAGATGATGAACGTTTGAAGAACAGATGATGAACGTTTGAAGAACAGATGATGAACGTTTGAAGAACAGATGATGAACGTTTGAAGACCAGATGATGAACGTGTTCTTATACTTGTGTGAGAGCTGGTACACCTTTCCACCTCCTTTGTAACACTGGTAACCACTCTCACATCATCAAAGATAATCCAATTAAAAATAGTTGGTATAAAAAGGCGGTAATGGCTGAGGGCGATTATGAAGTCAAGGTATGTTTCTTTTTTTTTAAACCTAAAACTGAAATATTTCATAATGAAGGGTTTAATGTTTCCCCTTAAACTGAAATATTCACTAATGAAGGGTTTAGTTTTTCCCTTAAACAGAAATATTCCCTAATGAAGGGTTTAGTTTTTCCCTTAAACTGAAATATTCCAAGATGAAGGGTTTAGTTTTAATCATATAAATACAATATCATGTAGAAGATTATCTAGAGATAAGTGGGGAATATCTAAGAATATCTTTGAGCGTCTAATCATCACAATGACTAATAAGAAACGTAATAAATAATAACACAAAATCAGAAGCGGCGTGACTGAACAGATTAAAAACTAAAAAAAAAGGTAAAACTAATAATGCTATTCGTCAAAAAAAGGAAAAAAAAAATTTTTTCCTAGACTTTTAGGAATAGTTACCCGAGCATGTAATTACTTCGTTCATGAGGAAGAATTGATGAGCTAAAAAGCGAGAGTGTTCAGTGCCCTAATTTTCATTCAGCACACTGAACAAAACCTGTGATGATATACTGAACAAAACCTGTGATGATATACTGAACAAAACCTGTGATGATATACTGAACAAAACCTGTGATGGTATACTGAACAGAACCTGTGATGGTATACTGAACAAAACCTGTGATGATATACTGAACAAAACCTGTGATGATATACTGAACAGAACCTGTGATGATATACTGAACAAAACCTGTGATGATATACTGAACAAAGCCTGTGATGGTATACTGAACAGAACCTGTGATGATATACTGAACAAAACCTGTGATGATATACTGAACAAAACCTGTGATGGTATACTGAACAGAACCTGTGATGATATACTGAACAGAACCTGTGATGATATACTGAACAGAACCTGTGATGATATACTGAACAAAACCTGTGATGATATACTGAACAAAACCTGTGATGATATACTGAACAAAACCTGTGATGATATACTGAACAAAACCTGTGATGATATACTGAACAAAACCTGTGATGATATACTGAACAAAACCTGTGATGATATACTGAACAGAACCTGTGATGATATACTGAACAAAACCTGTGATGGTATACTGAACAAAACCTGTGATGATATACTGAACAAAACCTGTGATGATATACTAAACAAAACCTGTGATGATATACTGAAAACCTGTGATGATATACTGAACAAAACCTGTGATGGTATACTGAACAGAACCTGTGATGATATACTGAACAGAACCTGTGATGATATACTGAACAGAACCTGTGATGATATACTGAACAGAACCTGTGATGATATACTGAACAGAACCTGTGATGATATACTGAACAAAACCTGTGATGATATACTGAACAAAACCTGTGATGATATACTGAACAAAACCTGTGATGATATACTGAACAAAACCTGTGATGATATACTAAACAAAACCTGTGATGATATACTGAACAAAACCTGTGATGGTATACTGAACAGAACCTGTGATGATATACTGAACAGAACCTGTGATGATATACTGAACAGAACCTGTGATGATATACTGAACAAAACCTGTGATGATATACTGAACAAAACCTGTGATGATATACTGAACAAAACCTGTGATGATATACTGAACAAAACCTGTGATGATATACTGAACAAACCTGTGATGATATAACTGAACAGACACCTGTGATGATATACTGAACAGAACCTGTGATGATATACTGAACGAACCTGTGATGATATACTGAACAGAACCTGTGATGATATACCTGAACAGAACCTGTGATGATATACTGAACAAACCTGTGATGGATACTGAACACAAACCTGTGATGATATACTGAACAAACCTGTGATGATATACTGAACAAAACCTGTGATGATATACTGAACAGAAACCTGTGATGATATACTGAACAAAACCTGTGATGATATACTGAACAAAACCTGTGATGATATACTGAACAAAACCTGTGATGATATACTGAACAGAACCTGTGATGATATACTGAACAGAACCTGTGATGATATACTGAACAGAACCTGTGATGATATACTGAACAGAACCTGTGATGATATACTGAACAAGAAACCTGTGATGATATACTGAACAAAACCTGTGATGATATACTGAACAAAACCTGTGATGATATACTGAACAAAACCTGTGATGATATACTGAACAAAACCTGTGATGATATACTGAACAAAACCTGTGATGATATACTAAACAAAACCTGTGATGATATACTGAACAAAACCTGTGATGATATACTGAACAAAACCTGTGATGATATACTGAACAAAACCTGTGATGATATACTGAACAACCTGTGATGATATACTGAACAAACCTGTGATGATATACTGAACAGAACCTGTGATGATATACTGAACAGAACCTGTGATGATATACTGAACAAAACCTGTGATGATATACTGAACAGAAACCTGTGATGATATACTGAACAAAACCTGTGATGATATACTGAACAAAACCTGTGATGATATACTGAACAGAACCTGTGATGATATACTGAACAGAACCTGTGATGATATACTGAACAGAACCTGTGATGATATACTGAACAAAGACCTGTGATGATATACTGAACAGAACTGTGATGATATACTGAACACAAAACCTGTGATGATATACTGAACAAAACTGTGATGATATACTGAACAAAACTGTGATGATATACTTGAACAGAACCTGTGATGAAATACTGAACAGAACTGTGATGATATACTGAACAGAAACCTGTGATGATATACTGAACAAAACCTGTGATGATATACTGAACAAAACCTGTGATGATATTACTGAACAGCAACCTGTGATTATATACTGAACAAAACCTGTGATGATATACTAAACAAAACCTGTGATGATATACTGAAAACCTGTGATGATATACTGAACAAAACCTGTGATGATATACTGAACAAAACCTGTGATGGTATACTGAACAAAACCTGTGATGATATATTGAACAGAACCTGTGATGATATACTGAACAAAACCTGTGATGATATACTGAACAAAACCTGTGATGATATACTGAACAGAACCTGTGATGATATACTGAAACAAAACCTGTGATGATATACTGAACAAAACCTGTGATGGTATACTGAACAGAACCTGTGATGATATACTGAACAAAACCTGTGATGATATACTGAACAAAACCTGTGATGATATACTGAACAAAACCTGTGATGATATACTGAACAGAACCTGTGATGATATACTGAAACAAAACCTGTGATGATATACTGAACAAAACCTGTGATGATATACTGAAACAAAACCTGTGATGATATACTGAACAAAACCTGTGATGGTATACTGAAACAAAACCTGTGATGATATACTGAAACAAAACCTGTGATGATATACTGAACAAAACCTGTGATGATATACTGAACAAAACCTGTGATGATATACTGAACAAAACCTGTGATGGTATACTGAACAAAACCTGTGATGATATACTGAACAGAACCTGTGATGATATACTGAACAAAACCTGTGATGATATACTGAAACAAAACCTGTGATGATATACTGAACAACACCTGTGATGATATACTGAAAGAAATGAAAGTAATGAACAAAAAAATTACCGCAAAAATAATCTTTTCAAAAATGTTTTTCCGCTAAACTGACATTTATTGGTATAAAGCTTGGTATATATATATATATATATATATATATATATATATATATATATATATATATATATATATATATATAATCCCTGGGGATAGGGGAGAAAGAATACTTCCCATGTATTCCCTGCCTGTCGCAAAAGGCGACTAAAAGGGGAGGGAGTGGGGGGCTGGAAATCCACCCTTCTCATTTTTCAATTTTCCAAAAGAAGGAACAGAGAAGGGGGCCAAGTGAGGATATTCCCTCCAAGGCTAAATTTTCTGTCCTTAACTCGAAGTCACTAACGCGGAATTGGCGAATATATATATATATATATATATATATATATATATATATATATATATATATATATTTTTTTATACTTTGTCGCTGTCTCCCGCGTTTGCGAGGTAGCGCAAGGAAACAGACGAAAGAAATGGCCCAACCCCCCCCATACACATGTACATACACACGTCCACACACGCAAATATACATACCTACACAGCTTTCCATGGTTTACCCCGGACGCTTCACATGCCTTGATTCAATCCACTGACAGCACGTCAACCCCTGTATACCACATCGCTCCAATTCACTCTATTCCTTGTCCTCCTTTCACCCTCCTGCATGTTCAGGCCCCGATCACACAAAATCCTTTTCACTCCATCTTTCCACCTCCAATTTGGTCTCCCTCTTCTCCTCGTTCCCTCCACCTCCGACACATATATCCTCTTGGTCAATCTTTCCTCACTCATTCTCTCCATGTGCCCAAACCATTTCAAAACACCCTCTTCTGCTCTCTCAACCACGCTCTTTTTATTTCCACACATCTCTCTTACCCTTACGTTACTTACTCGATCAAACCACCTCACACCACACATTGTCCTCAAACATCTCATTTCCAGCACATCCATCCTCCTGCGCACAACTCTATCCATAGCCCACGCCTCGCAACCATACAACATTGTTGGAACTACTATTCCTTCAAACATACCCATTTTTGCTTTCCGGGATAATGTTCTCGACTTCCACACATTTTTCAAGGCTCCCAAAATTTTCGCCCCCTCCCCCACCCTATGATCCACTTCCGCTTCCATGGTTCCATCCGCTGACAGATCCACTCCCAGATATATATATATATATATATATATATATATATATATATATATATATATATATGGGCTATGGATAGAGTTGTGCGCAGGAGGATGGATGTGCTGGAAATGAGATGTTTGAGGACAATGTGTGGTGTGAGGTGGTTTGATCGAGTAAGTAACGTAAGGGTAAGAGAGATGTGTGGAAATAAAAAGAGCGTGGTTGAGAGAGCAGAAGAGGGTGTTTTGAAATGGTTTGGGCACATGGAGAGAATGAGTGAGGAAAGATTGACCAAGAGGATAAATGTGTCGGAGGTGGAGGGAACGAGGAGAAGAGGGAGACCAAATTGGAGGTGGAAAGATGGCGTGAAAAAGATTTTGTGTGATCGGGGCCTGAACATGCAGGAGGGTGAAAGGAGGGCAAGGAATAGAGTGAATTGGATCGATGTGGTATACCGGGGTTGACGTGCTGTCAGTGGATTGAATCAAGGCATGTGAAGCGTCTGGGGTAAACCATGGAAAGCTGTGTAGGTATGTATATTAGCGTGTGTGGACGTATGTATATACATGTGTATGGGGTGGGTTGGGCCATTTCTTTCGTCTGTTTTCTTGCGCTACCTCGCAAACGCGGGAGACAGCAAGAAAAAAAAAAAAAAAAAGAATATATATATATATATATATATATATATATATATATATATATATATATATACATATATATAGATAGATAGATAGATAGACTCCGATACCAAAGACTCGAACCGCCGCCAATCGTGACGAAGATGAGCATATCATGCTTACCGTAGCCACCAGCAGCCGCTGAGATCCACTGAAATTTTCACCTCGTCATTTGATCAAAACAAATCCATATACAAGTGTGTCGGTCAGCGGAGGATGAAGGTCATCAGGTGTCAACAATTTATGTGACGTCCCTGAATATAACGTATTTGGCCATCATTACAAAGGCCAACAGAAAAATCTAATTATACTGATGGCCATGGAAAGGACGAGGATTTCTGTAAATAAAGACTGATGAACGAGCAAATAAGAGGAATATATATATATATATATATATATATATATATATATATATATATATATATATATAATATCCCTGGGGATAGGGGATTAAGAATACTTCCCACGCATTCCCTGCGTGTCGTAGAAGGCGACTAAAAGGGGAGGGAGTGGGGGGCTGGAAATCCTCCCCACTTGTTTTTTTTTTTAATTTTCCAAAGGAATGAACAGAGAAGGGGGCCAGGTGAGGATATTCCCTAAGAGGCCCAGTCCTCTGTTCTTAACGCTACCTTGCTAATGCGGGAAATGGCGAATAGTTTGAAAAAAAAAAAAAAAAAAAAAAAAAAAAAATATATATATATATATATATATATATATATATATATATATATATATATATATGACAGTGAAATTGCACTTCAGTGGGAGTTCATATATTTTCATTTAACATGTCATTGTTGTACACTTGTGGCACGACATGTTTCGTGGAGACAATCCACCTCATCAGGTGCCGGTACTTAACAAAGACATTTACATCCCAACATCACACTGGAGTCCCGCCGTACAACGCCAATCTGTCTAGGCCCAGCAGTGTCAGCTATGCCTGGTCGTAACCCTTGTAAGGGAGGGCCCAGCAGTGTCAGCTATGCCTGGTCGTAACCCTTGTAAGGGAGAGTGATTAAGGAGGGTCGGGTGGCGGGGGTTTGACCTGGGTAGCGGGGCGTGTCTTGAACAACTTTTTTTTTTATTATGTTTTCCTGTTTTGTCAATTCTTTCACAATGATTTGGTTGATGATAGGATGGGCTTTAGAGTTGCCTGGGGACACATTAAAGTTCTCAGTATTAGCAATATATAGTGACTTTTTTTGCATGTGAGGATAAGCGCACTTCAGCAGGAGTTCTAAAGATTTAATGTAACGTAAATGTGCGATTATCCTCATAAAGATAAAGGATACACACACACACACACACACACACACACACGTGGGGAAAACATGTGATAAGAGTAAAGGTGGAGGGAAAAAGAAATTTGGCTGCAGGAGTGAGTGAGCTGCCAGACGAAAGAAAATTGAAACAGATGAAGACGAGTTGGTGGTGGCTTAGCCGGAAGGGGGGGGGGGGGTTCTGCTGCTGCTCCAGCGGGGGGCGGGGCGGGGCGGGGCGGGGCGGGGCGGGGCGGGGGTCTCTAGTAGGGGTGGGTGGGGAGAGGATGGGAGGGAAGAGGTACAGTGCGGAGGAGTTGATGGCTCGAGGCTATGGGTTTAGGTGGCATTCGGAGGTGTGAAGCCCCAGCTGTTGGCAGGTGGAGCCCCGGTTGTTGGTAGGTGAAGCCCTAGATCCTGGCAGGTGAAGCCCTGGGTGTAGACAGGTAAAGCCTTGGGTGTTGGTAGGTGAAGCCCTGAGTGTTAGCAAGTGAAGCTGTGGGTGTTGGTAGGTGAAGCCCTGGGTGTTGGCAAGTGAAGCTGAGGGTGTTGATATGTGAAGCTCTGAGTGTTGGCAGATGAAGCCCCGGGTGTTGGCAGGTGAAGCTATGAGTGTTGGCAGGTGAAGCTGAGTGTTGGCAGGTGAAACCCTCAAGGGTGGCAGGTAAAGCCCTGGGAGACTGATGGGTGAAGCCCCAGGTGTTGGAAGGGAGACCCTGAGGTACGAAGGGGCTCAGGGCACTGACTGGTAACTGTGAGCCTGGGGCTGGCCTGGGGAGGAACAGCTAGGGCCTACTTAGGACAGCAGTAGCAGCAGCAGTAATCAGGCCAGCTGGGAGGACACTGATGGACGCTGGGATTAACACAGTGGTCGATCCCGCTCCAGGCTGACCTGTGGCTGAACCCGTGACCTATGAGTAACCTCTGACCCGTGGGTGACCTGGAGGAGGAAGGCTGGGTAATATGTTTCGTTAATGACTTGTTTAATTAAAGACTGAATCAAATACCGTCCTTTATGTGAGCTGAGACGGCACGGGCAACTGAGGCCCCTGATCAAGGCCTTCTCATTAACACAACCTATCTATCTATCTATCTATCTATCTATCTATCTATATATATATATATATATATATATATATATATATATATATATATATATATATATTGGAAAGGATCACAATTTTGCGCGTGATCAAGATATTCCTATGAGTCCACGGGGAAAATGAAACACGTTTACCAAATGGCGTCCTAGCTTCGTCTCTTCGATGTATACCAACTGACTGTTATATTTCTCTCTTGTGTCTCCCCTGTTGATATGATTATTACACGAAAGTGCACTTGGGAACTTTTCGTGTTTCATTTTCCCCGTGGACTCAAAGGAATATATATATATATATATATATATATATATATATATATATATATATATATATATATATATATATATATATATATTATCCCCGGGGATAGGGGAGAAAGAATACTACCCACGTATTCCCTGTTTGTCGTAGAAGGCGACTAAACTTTATTTTCAGACTCATATTTATATCTAAGGTCATACGTGCTGAGTGCCTTGTTGGAGGACGATAATGGGTCTATATGGTGCTTTTACGTAATTATTTTTATTAAGGACCATTAATTACACAGTCTGGGATATTTCTTAATTTTGATGACATATGTATAACTCTTAAAGGTGTTAGGCTAAAAGTTAGGGCCAGGAAATGCTTGACGGAGGAGTTAATGCAATTTCGATTTTTTTTTCTAATACTTGATGTTTTTAATTCTCAATTTGTCAAATGCCTAATTTTCTACATTTCTTTTTTAATACCTGGTTCTTAAGATTCTTATTTTTTCCAGTACCTAATTTTTCCCCTTAAGATCTCATCACAGATGCTCTTCATTACACTCCAAAAAAATACGAGTCTACATGATATTCTACGGTTCATTATAACTTGCGTTTCCAACAGTTTTAATTATCAAACCTTCTGGAATATCTGTTGACGTTCTCTTTTCTTCCTTCCTATGAAACATCTACGATGATATTAACTAATAATTACGTCGATGAATTCTTACGTATAGTTTTTAATTTTTGATGTTTTTATAATTTTTGTCCATTATTTTTGATTTTACTGGAATCTCGGAAAGCGACCTGGATATTACCTCTGTCTGGTCTAGAGCGTGGCAGGTGTCACATCCGGCTGTTATGTGGCCTGTTTGTAACACCTGACCTCTGCGTGACAGGTAGGTGATGCGTGACGTGCGTGTGTGACGTCTGTGTGACCTGTGATCCGCTTATGACCTGTGTAATATGTATGACCTGTACGCAAGGCCAATTTTGAGTGATCTGTTTGTGAGTTACCCGAGACTTGACCCGTAATATATCCAGGAAAAACCTATTTTGCCTGATGTCTATCATTAGATAGACATATAAAATATTAATATCCTACGACGTCAATATATATATATATATATATATATATATATATATATATATATATATATATATATAATTCACAAACTCGCACAGTTGTTCATAAATATCCAGATTACAGCCTTAATAACTACTACTTCTGTCCCAATAATGATAATTACATGGCTAAACTGACGTGGCTGAACCGCTCATTACCTCTTGATTGGGTACAAGTGCCGCTCTTCTGCCCAAGTTAGTTGTGTGGGGAAGAATGATCAGTTCAATGAAGCTATTCAGTCATATTTCGAAACGCTCTTCTCCAACACTCACTCTGACTTTCTTTTAGGAAATGTTTTGTGACTACCATTCTTGATTTTCTTTTAGGAAATGTTCTGTGACTAAATTTCTTGACTTTCTATTAGGATATTCTGTGCCTATAACTTTCTTTTGGAAAATACTTTGTGACTGACTATCAACTATATTTTAGGAAATGTTTTGTGATGGCTGATATTTTTTTCAAGAAATGTTCTGTGACTTTGAATTTCTTTTAGGAAATGTTCCGCTACTCTGATATTCTTTCAGGAAATTTTCTGGTGTCTGTGAATAGAGACTTGTCTCTCCACTCCTTCTGGCACAACAAAAACAACTCCAAATCTAGTTCCGAATGCAATCTCCATCCTAGCTATCGTCCTTTGTTGACATACATTCTCATTTCTCCTTCTGTCTACCTTTCGAGTCTTGATTCCCTCTTCGAGCCCTCCTGTCCTTATTTCAGAGCCAGTCCTCTTCGCAATAAGTTATAAGGGGGACAAGAAGGAGGTCAGGCATGTAACGCTAGTGCTGGTCACACGCCCAGAGGGAGTCTGGCACCCTATCAGAGAAGCGAGGTGGGTCAAAAATGTCTGCCCCACCGTATCGTTCACTCGAGAGCGGAAAACACCCACTCACACGTTCATCCTTCACGTCTGAGATAAAAAAAAAACTTGGTTTCCATCGTTCTTTGCTCCCTCAGCCTCGACCTGCAATCCTCGCTGCACGAACACGTCTGGACTGTGAGCCACACTCACTCTCTCCGCCCAAGTGTTTGACCCACACAAAAGACAGCCCTAACCGATAGAGAACCCTCCATGTTCGTCCCGTAGTAGCATAAACCAGGGATGATAGAGACAGAGATAGAGATAGAGATTAGAAAGAAAGAGAGGTGGTCAGTTAAGGGTTCGAGGCTATAAGTCCGGGTAACGAAGCCGCGTGCTTCTGGACGAAAAGGTGGCTCCTCGCCCAGCGCGCCAGATTAGTTTCGTTCCGGCGTCCCTCCTGACCTCCTGATTTTTCCGCCGTTATCAGTATTATGACCGCCAGGCCAGGCCAGGCAGGGACGGAACACTCCAGCGAAGGACGTCAAAGCGAGCGAACGGATCTGTATAGAGATAAGAGGGAGAGAGAGAGAGAAAGAGAGAGAGAGAGAGTCTGAGGGGGTCGGTTGTAAAATGGTGTGGCTGGTGGCGGGCGATGGAGCGAGTTCTGTCATACACAAAATATTTCAGACTGCGCCAGCTCTTAGTCCAGCATCAGTTAACTCTCGCTCTATTTTTGTATTTCCATTCTGAAATGGTCTTCCTCTTCTCCTTTCATATTTGCGAGTATGTCGATTCCGGCGTCCAATACTTGATGAATTTATTTTCAATCTGTCTGGCATAAAATGTTTTGTGTGTGTGTGTGTGTGTGTGTGTGTGTGTGTGTGTGTGTGTGTGTGCGTGTGTGTCAGGGCGGAGCATTTATGGGCGAGCGTAAATGCACATCAAGCTGATATAAACAACTGTGACTGGATGTGAACGGAGGTAAATCAACTAGCAGTGAGTGTGAGCGGCCCGTAAGTTAATGTAAGTACATAAAAAGTATACGTCGGCATATGTAAGTACATACAACCATCGTGAACACATACCAATCAATGAAAATACATCTAAATGACAGTAAATACATAGGCACATCTGCTTCCTCATTATGATGACAAAAGAGACATAAGACACCTGAGTGACACAGGTGGTGGGGTGGGGGTGTGGTGTCATCTCTCTCAACTCCCTGTGGCACCTGAGCTGTTACCATGGAGACTGTGCAACAGAGTAGGCCCAAGACCCCCACAGCCATAAAGGCCTCCCCTGTCCGACATCGTTCAATTAAAACAGAGTAGCGTTACGGATCAGGGTTTGCCCCTCGGCTGTGAGCTGGATGAAAATGGTAACAACTAATGGCAACAAAGGACTGTGGGTGGTGGAAACACGGGACTGTGGATGGTGGAAACACGGGACTGTGATGGTGGAAGCACGGGACTGTGGATGGTGGAAACACGGGAATCTCTCCATACGTCCACACCATTTTAGCACACCCTCTTCGAAAGCTCTTTCAACCATCCTCTTCTTGTTACCCGAGTTCCGTCATTATTCACTCGATCGACCCTCCTCACACCACACGTTGTCCTCAAACACTTCACTTCCAGCACATCCATCCTCCTCCGGACAGTCTCGTCAACAGCCCATGCCTCGCATCCATACACCACCGCTGGGACTACTATACCTTCAAATATGACCATTTTGGCCTTTCCAGATGGTGACCTCTCTTTCCACACATTCCTAAATCCTCTCAAAACCATCGGGCCCTCAACCACTATACGTCTTACTTCCGCTTCCATGGTTCCATTCGCTGGCAAGTCCCCTCCCAGGTGTCTAAATCACTTCAC
Source organism: Panulirus ornatus (assembly GCF_036320965.1). NCBI lineage: Eukaryota > Metazoa > Arthropoda > Malacostraca > Decapoda > Palinuridae > Panulirus > Panulirus ornatus. The sequence goes on from NC_092243.1 coordinate 51,057,045, forward strand.
TTTCTCTATATTTCCCCCATTCAAACTCACACCCTAACTAACTTGTCCCTCTGCTCACCTAAACCCTATAACCTTGCTTTTCTTTACATTTCCTCTCAACTTTCTCCTTTCACACACCCTCTTAAACCCAGACACCAACTGCTGCAGTCTCTCACTTCAATCAGGCACCAGCACCGTGTCATCAGCGGACACCCACTAACTCACTTACCAGGCTCCCACCTCACCCCATGCAGACGGCATACCTGCACCTCTCTCCACGACCCTTACATTCACCTCCCTCACCACCCCATCCATAAACAAATCAAACAACCATGGCGACATCACACATCCCTGGCGCGGACCAGCCTTCATCTGGACCCATTCACCCTCCCTCCCTCTACCTACTCGCACACATGCCTTACAATCTTGATAATACCACTCCACTGCCTCAGACAGGTGTCCTCCCATACTATACATCCAAAACCTTCCACAAAGCATCTATATCAACACCATCTTGCTATGCTTTCATATGAGTGGTATGATTCTGAGAAATTTCTCAACAGGAAACAGAAACCTCTTGAAGACAAAGCTTAATGTATGAATACATGAAGTAAGATGGAGTACTGCTGTGCTGTAGGTTCACCAACAGGACTCAGAACATATAAGCCAAAATTCAGAAGCATTTTACATGTAAAATCGAGGAGACGGGACACATAGACTACCACGAGAGGCTGATATAACAGCATCTATACAACATAGAAAGAAGTGGAACTATACAATAATCTACACATGACGACATGGTAAAGGTATATACAGAAAATGTTTAAACCACAAAGCTTCTCAAGTGGGGAGGTACAGAGTTGCTGGGTCCCCCAGACACAAACCATGGAACATACACAAGATCAATCAGACATCAATACATATATGAGGGTCGAGCAGGAGGATAGAGCCACCATTACTGCCGCTAGGAGAAACATGCCCCAAACAACCACACAAACATTTACAAGAAAACTTGACACATGGTCGACATCAGTCCCAGATGAAGCCAGAACCAGTGACCATGTAACGCAGGTGAGGGCAACACTCTTATACATCACGCTGGACGGCAGGTGAACGATACGTGTTGCTGGCCCAGCCCCATCATGGCTACATCTCGTCGTAGGTACACAAACACACACACACACACACACACTCATACACACAAACAACTCTCTCTCTCTCTCTCTCTCTCTCTCTCTCTCTCTCTCTCTCTCTCTCTCTCTCTCGAACAAATAAGATCTTGCTCCATTATCATTATCATTATTATTATCATTATCATCATTCCATGGGCGATTACTGCCAATAGCAATCACACTTACAGGCCATTCCAACGTACCAACCATCTGGAGACCAGCCAGGTGTGCTGAAGTGCTCAACCCTTTCCTATCATCATCATTGTAATGAAAAGTTACATTGAATTAGATGTCTGGGTAATTACGTCTCTCTATCACTAATTACCATATGAATATATCATTAATGAGGGAGTTATCCCTGACTCTCGAACCACAAATGAACCTATTACTTCCTCCTGATTACTTTGCCAGATCAGCTTTATCACAAAGCTGTGTTAAGTTTATCCAAGGACTTTGTTAATCATAAGGCTTCGTTTATTCTATTCTAAGATTTAGCTAAGTTTATCATAAGGCTTTGTTAACCTATTCATAAAGCAGTTAAATTAATACTAAGGGTTTATTAACTATCGTAAGGCTTTGTTAACTTTAATACTTTCTTAATTTCACATATGGCTTTGTTAAATTCATATAAGGCTATGTTAACTTTTTCTCAAGGCTATGCTACTTTTAAAATAACTTTTCCTTCATTAATATTATAAGACCTTGATTACTGTATCGTACAACCTGGTTGTCTTTATAACAAAGTTGTTGTATCTCAGTAACCACAACTCACAACTGTTATTACTCTCAACATTCTTGTCCCAGACATTACAACAGAGGCAGATCTTGTGTTTGTCCTCTGTATTACCACCTTAGTCGCCAGATTTTACTTCCAGATTTTCTCAGATTTCTCTGTGATACTGTTTGTGTGTGTGTGTGTGTGTATGTGTGTGTGTGTGTGTGGGTGTAGTTACCATCTTGTACTGTACAGGGAGGGAGTCTTACACTCGTGGTGCCACATCACATGATGTCTCCCAATCTGTCAGTCAACTGTTTATACTGTGGTATGTTGTCAACATTCAGTGTCAACAGTTTGTGTATTCCATTCCTCCACTACTCCTATATTATAACAGAACTTATTTACATATTCTGAATACGTTACTTGTTCAGTTTCAAGTTATAGCCTCTGGGTGTTCTATCTTTCCATCTATGGAATGATTGATCTAGAAACTTGAAGGATTTGATCAAGTCTCTCCTTAGCTTTCTCTCATCATCTGTTGAAGCAAGTGTATGACCTTTCATCTTTCCCTCTCTTATTTCTGGTACCATCTTTGTTGCTCTCCTCTGTACCTCCTCTATTAGTTCTCAATGCTTCTTGATGTACGGTGACCAGATATGAGAAACATATTCTGATGTGGGTATACTGTTTGTTGTGAACACATTACTGAACAATATCTTATCTTTGTACTTCAATGTTATTGTAATATCTGTCAGCAGACAGTTTGTCTCCTTTAATATGGGACTCTGGCGACAGGTTAGGGACGATGTCAACTCCCAAGTCCCTCCCACACACACATTCCTGCAGCTTATTACCTGCTAAATACTACGTGACAATATTGAGGCCATCTACCGCTGTCTACCTTCCTCCACACTCACGTGTATGTGATGCGCCGAGAACAAGAACAATGAAGAACATGAATAACAAAAGACAAGAAGAATATAGAGGAAGGTTAAACGAGGGAGTTGAAAGACTCGACCACCAACCTTAGCCAGGGAAGGTCAGGTGGGAAGGTTTGCATGTATGATGCGTCGACCACCAGATATAACCCTCCCTCTACCACCACATTATGATATCAGAGGGCAAACACGGAGGCACTCTGGCTGACTGAGTGCAAACAGGAGCCAGAGTGGAGGATGATGGAACGCACACGGGAACGTGACTTGTGCCAACACTTGACGTTCCTTGATGCTACGTTCTTCCTACTGAACGTCCGTCCTGGCTGAGGCTTGGGTAAATATGAGGCAACTGACGAGGTAGTCTCGTTTTCTGTCTTGCTTCTGTGACTCCAGTTTCTCTCTCGGACAAATAAGAACTAATTCAATATCATTCTAAGGGCGATTATTAACGATAGCAATCATCATTCCAGGCAATTCGAACTTGTCATCTGTTACACTGAATTATGCATTTGGGTAATTAAGCTTCTCTAGTTGATTATCGTATGTATCATTAAAGAGGTAATTATCTCTGACTCTCGAACCATAAATAAACCTATTCCTCAACTGATTTTAGCGTCTTATTAACTTTATCGTAAAGCTTTGATAATTCTATCATTAGGCTTTGTTAACTTTATCATAAGGCTTTGTTGATTTTATCATAAGGCTTTAACTTTATCACAAAGCTTTGTTAAGTATATCGTAAGGCTTTTTTATCATAAGCTTTGTTGATTTGATTCTATGATCTTATTCTGACATAAAGCTTAGCTGACGTTACCCCAAGGATCTATCAAGTTTATTTATTACGTTTGTATATGTCATAAAGCTTGGTTATCTACATCACAAAACCATGATCACTTTATCGTAGATCTTTCATATCTACATGACAAAACCATGATCACTTTATCGTAGATCTTTCATATCTACATGACAAAACCATGATCACTTTATCGTAGATCTTTCATATCTACATGACAAAACCATGACCACTTTACCGTAGGTCTTTCATATCTACATCACAAAACCATGATCACTTTATCGTTGATCTTTCATATCTACATCACAAAACCATGACCATTTACCGTAGGTCTTTCATATCTACACCACAAAACCATGATCACTTTACCGTAAGACTTTCTTATCTACATCACAAAACCATGACCACTTTACCGTAAGACTTTCTTATCTACATCACAAAACCATGATCACTTTACCGTAAGACTTTCTTATCTACATCACCGAGCTTTATTAACTTTATCTCAAGGCTTTGTCGGCCTCAGCGTAAGGTTTATCTACGTCAACAGACAAAACAGACCATCATTCCCTCCAAGGTCCTGATCTCAGAGATTTCAAGAGAGAGAGCGAGATCTTATGTCCGTCTTATGTATCAGCGGGTTAGTCCGTGCATTTTCCTTACAAATTATATCACATTTCTCTGTTAAATCATGCAAGTGTGTGTGTGTGTGTGTGTGTGTGTGTGTGTGTTACTACCCAGGTCACCTCCAGTAAAACATTTTTCCTCATATTTTCTAATTTGTCTAATGAATTCCCGCCGATACAGGCCCTTCTTGCCTCTCTGCTCCGGCTCCTTATCATTATCCGGCCTGACGCTGGCCTTAATAGGTGTTCGCTCACCCGGATCCTCTTCATTATCCGGACCGACGCTGACCTTAATAGGTTCCCGTTCACCCGGATCCTCCTCATTATCCGGACTGGCGCGGCGCCTCTATAACTCAACCGCTCACCCAGCCATCAACAGATAGTCCGGTAGCCGTGTTTTGAACGGCAGAAGATACGAAAGTGCGCCTTACAGTTCCCTGTATGTGTGTGTGTGTGTGTGTGTGTGTGTGTAATAGCCTATCTGTAATGACCCATTCGTACTGTGCGGGGAGGGAGTTGTACACTTGTGGGGCCTCAGCTCTTAAACATTTCTCTAATGCCATACCAACTCTTAAACTTCAGTATGCTGTTCAGTTATTCCATTCATCCACCATGTACTACCTGACTATTTCTTTCCACCTTAATTTTCCAAGCTCAATGCCTTTCCCAACCGCTTCTCACACATAACATTTCCTCTCCTTCACCCTCGTCTCCAGCTGGTAATGATCAAACATCCCTCGCAGCTGCCCCTCTCAGCACACTCACATCCAAGCTGTTCACCCTTTTTCCATTCACCTTACTGCATTCCCCATACCCGTAATTATACCCTTAACCACCACATGACCCACTGTCCCATTTAAGACGCCCATCACTAATACCCAGTCTCTCGCATCAGGACTCCTGGCACACTCACTCAACTCTTCGCAAAACACGTGCCCTTCAACATCTTTCTTATCATGGGCGAATGCATAAGCACTAATGATCACCCACCTTTCTCTATTCATTTTCAGTTCTAACCACATCAGTCTGGAACTCGCTTTCATACACTCTTTCACACACTCCCACAACTCCTGCTTCAGCAGTAGTGCTAACCCTTCCTCGGCTCTCGCCCTCACACTTAGGGTGAGAGAGTATCATCAAATTTTAGGGAGAATAAAAAGATGTTTTGGAAGGAGGTAAATAAAGTGCGTAAGACAAGAGAACAAATGGGAACATCGGTGAAGGGGGGCTAATGAGGAGGTAATAACAAGTAGTGGTGAAGTGAGAAGATGGAGTGAGTATTTTGAAGGTTTCTTGAAAGTGTTGGAAGATAGAGTGGCAGATATAGGGTGTTTTAGTCGAGGTGGTGTGCGAAGTGAGGTCAGGGAGAAAGGTTTGGTAAACAGAGAAGAGGTAGTGAAAGCTTTGCGGAAGATGAAAGCCGGCAAGGTGGTGGGTTTGGATGGTATTGCTGCGGAATCTATCAAAAAAGGGGATGACTGTGTTGATGACTGGTTGGTAAGGATATTCAATGTATGTATGGTTCATGGTGAAGTGCCTGAAGATTGGCGGAATGTATGCATAGTGACACTGTACAAAGGCAAAGGGGATAAAGCTGAGTGTTCAAATTACAGAGGTATAAGTTTGTTGAGTATTCCTGGCAAATTACATGGGAGGGCATTGAGAGGGTGAAGGCACGTACAGAGCATCAGATTGGGGAAGAGCAGTGTGGTTTCAGAAGTGGTAGAGGATGTGTGGATCAGGTGTTTGCTTTGAAGAATGTATGTGAGAAATACTTAGAAAAGCAAATGGATTTGTATGTAGCATTTATGGATCTGGAGAAGGCATATGATAGAGTTGATAGAGATGCTCTGTGGAAGGTATTAAGAATATATGGTGTGGGAGGAAAGTTGTTAGAAGCAGTGAAAAGTTTTTATCGAGGATGTAAGGCATGTGTACGTGTAGGAAGAGAGGAAAGTGATTGGTTCTCAGTGAATGTAGGTTTGCGGCAGGGGTGTGTGATGTCTCCATGGTTGTTTAATTTGTTTATGGATGGGGTTGTTAGGGAGGTAAATGCAAGAGTTTTGGAAAGAGGGGCAAGTATGAAGTCTGTTAGGGATGAGAGAGCTTGGGAAGTGAGTCAGTTGTTGTTCGCTGATGATACAGCGCTGGTGGCTGATTCATGTGAGAAACTGCAGAAGCTGGTGACGGAGTTTGGTAAAGTGTGTGGAAGAAGAAAGTTAAGAGTAAATGTGAATAAGAGCAAGGTTATTAGGTACAGTAGGGTTGAGGGTCAAGTCAATTGGGAGGTGAGTTTGAATGGAGAAAAACTGGAGGAAGTGAAGTGTTTTAGATATCTGGGAGTGGATCTGTCAGCGGATGGAACCATGGAAGCGGAAGTGGATCATAGGGTGGGGGAGGGGGCGAAAATTTTGGGAGCCTTGAAAAATGTGTGGAAGTCGAGAACATTATCCCGGAAAGCAAAAATGGGTATGTTTGAAGGAATAGTGGTTCCAACAATGTTGTATGGTTGCGAGGCGTGGGCTATGGATAGAGTTGTGCGCAGGAGGATGGATGTGCTGGAAATGAGATGTTTGAGGACAATGTGTGGTGTGAGGTGGTTTGATCGAGTAAGTAACGTAAGGGTAAGAGAGATGTGTGGAAATAAAAAGAGCGTGGTTGAGAGAGCAGAAGAGGGTGTTTTGAAATGGTTTGGGCACATGGAGAGAATGAGTGAGGAAAGATTGACCAAGAGGATATGTGTCGGAGGTGGAGGGAACGAGGAGAAGAGGGAGACCAAATTGGAGGTGGAAAGATGGAGTGAAAAGGATTTTGTGTGATCGGGGCCTGAACATGCAGGAGGGTGAAAGGAGGGCAAGAAATAGAGTGAATTGGAGCGATGTGGTATACAGGGGTTGACGTGCTGTCAGTGGATTGAATCAAGGCATGTGAAGCGTCCGGGGTAAACCATGGAAAGCTGTGTAGGTATGTATATTTGCGTGTGTGGACGTGTGTATGTACATGTGTATGGGGGGGGGGCCATTTCTTTCGTCTGTTTCCTTGCGCTACCTCGCAAACGCGGGAGACAGCGACAAAGTATAAAAAAAAAAAAAAAAAAAAAAAAAAATATATATATATATATATATATATATATATATATATATATATATATCCCTCAGTCACTGCCAAGCTGAGACATCTTGCTGGGAGAGATATGCTCTGTATCTGACACGACCAAAGCTTAGAACAAATAATATAATAGTGTCCCCAACGTTGATAATGTCCCAAGCGACGTATTGTCCCCCTGACTGGCCTAGTAAAATATGTTCTTCGAAAGCGCACTCGATTTATTTCCGGCCTCTGTATGCTGTATTGTCCTTCAGCGAGAGAAAATTATTTCCCACACTTCAGCATGTTACAATGAAGCCTTCAGTTGACATATATATTTAGCAACACGTTAGCAAGCTGCAATATATAATTTAACAGAGCAATATGTATATATCAGTTTCTTTCTATTTTCTGTCAATTCGTCATGCTGGCGGTGACTGTAGCAGGATACATTAACAGTGTTGTCGGAGAGAGAGAGAGAGAGAGAGAGAGAGAGAGAGAGAGAGAGAGAGAGAGAGAGAGAGAGAGAGAGAGAGAGAGAGAGAGAGAGAGAGAGAGAGAGAGAGAGAGAGAGAGAGAAACTGGAGTCACAGAAGCATGACAGAAAACGAGACTACCTCGCCATTTGCCTCTTATTTACCCAAGCCTCAGCCAGGACGGACGTTCAGTAAGAAGAACGTAGCATCAAGGAACGTCAAGTGTTGGCACAAGTCACGTTCCCGTGTGCGTTTCATCATCCTCCACTCTGGCTCCTGTTTGCACTCAGTCAGCCAGAGTGCCTCCGTGTTTGCCCTCTGATATCATAATGTGGTGGTAGAGGGAGGGTTATATCTGGTGGTCGACGCATCATACATGCAAACCTTCCCACCTGACCTTCCCTGGCTAAGGTTGGTGGTCGAGTCTTTCAACTCCCTCGTTTAACCTTCCTCTATATTCTTCTTGTCTTTTGTTATTCATGTTCTTCATTGTTCTTGTTCTCGGCGCATCACATACACGTGAGTGAGGAGGAAGGTAGACAGCGGTAGATGGCCTCAATATTGTCACGTAGTATTTAGCAGGTAATAAGCTGCAGGAATGTGTGTGTGGGAGGGACTTGGGAGTTGACATCGTCCCAAACCTGTCGCCAGAGTCCCACATTAAAGGAGACAAACTGTCTGCTGACAGATATTACAATAACATTGAAGTACAAAGATAAGATATTGTTCAGTAATGTGTTCACAACAAACAGTATACCCACATCAGAATATGTTTCTCATATCTGGTCACCGTACATCAAGAAGCATTGAGAACTAATAGAGGAGGTACAGAGGAGAGCAACAAAGATGGTACCAGAAATAAGAGATGGAAAGATGAAAGGTCATACACTTGCTTCAACAGATGATGAGAGAAAAGCTAAGGAGTGACTTGATCAAATCCTTCAAGTTTCTCGATCAATTATTCCAAAGATGGAAAGATGGAACACCCAGAGGCTATAACTTGAAACTGAACAAGTAACGTATTCAGAAATATGTAAATAAGTTCTGTTATAATATAGGAGTGGTGGAGGAATGGAATACACAAACTGTTGACACTGAATGTTGACAACATACCACAGTATAAACAGTTGACTGACAGATTGGGAGACATCATGTGATGTGGCACCACGAGTGTAAGACTCCCTCCCTGTACAGTACAAGATGGTAACTACACACACATACACACACACACACACACACACACACACACACACAACAATACCACAGAGAAATCTGAGAAAATCTGGAAGTAAAATCTGGCAACTAAGGTGGTAATACAGAGGACAAACACAAGATCTGGCTCTGTTGTAATGTCTGGCACAAGAATGTTGAGAGTAATAACAGTTGTGAGTTGTGGTTACTGAGATACAACAACTTTGTTATAAAGACAATAAAGTTGTACGAGAAAGTGATCAAGGTCTTATAATATAAATAAAGATATTACAGCATTAACATAGCTTTATGATGAAGTTAACTAAGCTTTATGATGAAGTTCAGAACGCCTTATGATGAACTTACCAAGGTATTATGACAGAGTTAACAAAGCCTTGTGGTCAAGTTGATTAAGTCTTATAAAATGAACAAAGCCTTATGATTCAGTTAACAAAGCATTATGATAATGAGATAAAATAATTAGCTGTGACACAACCATTTATGGTTCCAGAGCCAAGTGTAATTACCTCAATAATTATATATATTCTTAGGATGATTGATAAGAGAAAGGTAACTATCTAAACATATGATTCAATGTAACTTTTCATCTTAACAATGATAGAAAACGGTTCAGAATTTACTCCACTCCAGAACAGCTGGCTGGTCTCCAGTGACCAATTTGAATTGCCCACAATGATGATGATTGCCATCATTAATAATCGCCCCATGGAATAGTAATGGAGAGAGAGGGAGAGAGAGAGAGAGAGAGAGAGAGAGAGAGAGAGAGAGAGAGAGAGAGAGAGAGAGAGAGAGAGAGACTGGAGTCACAGAAGCAAGACAGAAAACGAAAGACTACCTCGCCAGTTGCCTCCTTATTTACCCAAGCCTCAGCCAGGACGGACGTTCAGTAAGGAAGAACGTAGCATCAAGGAACGTCAAGTGTTGGCTCAAGTCACGTTCCCGTGTGCGTTCCATCATCCTCCACTCTGGCTCCTGTTTGCACTCAGTCAGCCAGAGTGCCTCCGTGTTTGCCCTCTGATATCATAATGTGGTGGTAGAGGGAGGGTTATATCTGGTGGTCGACGCATCATACATGCAAACCTTCCCACATGACCTTCCCCATGGCTTAAGGGTTGGTGGTCGAGTCTTTCAAATCCCTACGTTTTAACCTTCTCTATATTCTTCTTAGTCTTTTGTTATCATGTTCTTCATTGTTTCTTGTTCTCAGGCGCCATCACATACACGAGTGAGGAGGAAGGTAGACAGCGTAGAATGCCCTCAATATTGTCACGCTAGTAATTTAGAGGTAATAAGCTCAGGAATGTGTGTGTGGGAGGGACTTGGGAGTTGACATCGTCTATGTCCCAGAACCTGTCGCCAGAGTCCACCACATTAAAGGAACAAACTGTCTGACTGACAGATATTACAATAACATGAAGTACAAAGAAAAAATTGTTCAGGTAATGTGGATCAACAACAACAGTATACCCACATCAGAATAATGTTTCTCATATCTGGAACACCGACATCAAGAAGCATTGAAACCTAAAAAGAGGAGGTACAGAGAAGCAACAAAGATGGTACCAAGAATTTAGAGACGAACGATGAAAGGTCATACACTTGCTCAACAGATGATGAAGAAAATTAAGGAGTGACTGATCAAATCCGATTCAAGTTTTCCTCCGATCAAATTAATTCCAAAGATGGAAAGATGGAACACCCAGAGGCTATAACTTGAAACTGAACAAGTAACGTATTCAGAAATATGTAAATATGTTCTGTTTTAATATAGGAGTGGTGGAGGAATGGATATACACAAAACAGTTGACACTGATGTTGAACATACCACAGTAGAAACAGTTGACTGACAGGATATTTGGGAGGACTTCATGTGATGTGGCCACCACAGTGTAAGACTCCCTCCCTGTACTGTACAAGTTGGTAACTAAACACATTACACAACCACACACACACACTCACACACACACACACACAAAACAATACACAGAGAAATCTGAGAAAATCTGGAAGTAAAATCTGGCAACTAAGGTGGTAATAAGAGGACAAAACACAAGATCTGGCTCTGTTGTAATGTCTGGGACAAGACTGTTGTGAGTAATAACAGTTGTGAGTTTGTGGTTACTGAAGATACAACAACTTTGTTATAAAAGGACATAAAGTTGTAACGAGAAAGTGATCAAGGTCTTATAATGTATATAGGATATTACAGCATTAACAAAGCTTTATGATGAAGTTAACAAAGCTTTATGATGAAGTTCAGAACGCCTTATGATGAACTACAATGTATTATGACTGACGTTAACAAAGGCCTTGTGGTCAATGTTGATTAAGACTTATAAATGACAAAGTTATGATTCAGTTAACCAAAAGCATTCATGATATGGAGATAAATAATTAGCTGTGACACAAACCATTTTGGTTCCAAGAGCCAAGTGTAATTACCTTAATAATTATTTTATTCTTAGGATGGATTAATAAGAGAAAGGTAACTATCTAAAAAATATGGATTCAATGTAACTTTTATCCTAACAATGATAGAAAACGGTTCCAGAATTTACTCCACTCCAGAACAGTGGTGGCTCTCCAGTGACAGTTGAATTTGCCCACAATGATGACTGATTGCCATCATTAATAATCGCCCCATGGAATAGTAAGGTAGAAGAGGGAGAGAGAGAGAGAGAGAGAGAGAAGAGAGAGAGAGGTTGAGAGGGAGAGGAGAGATGAGATGAGAGAGAGAGAGATGGAGTCAACGGAAGCAAGACAGAAAAACGAAAGACTACCTCGCCATTTTGCCTCTTATTTACCCAAGCCTCAGCCAGGTAACGGACGTTTAGTAGGAAGAACGTTGCATCAAGGAACGTCAAGTGTTGGCACATGTCACGTTCCCGTGTGCGTTTCCCATCATCTTCCACTCTGGCTCCTGGTGCACTCAGTCAGCCAGGAGTGCCTCGTGTTAGCCTCTGATCTTCATAATGTGGTGGTAGAGGGAGGGTTATATCTGGTGGTCGACGCATCATACATGCAAAACCCTGCCCAACCTGACTTCCCTGGTAGGTTGGTGGTCGGTCTTTACATCCGTTTTCATCGTCATTTTCATCGTCATATGAGTTACAGTTCTCATGTTCAGCGAATCCGTACACGGAAAAATTGAGGGTGGGGGGGAAGGGTTGAAGGAGGGGCCTGGTTTAAATGCCCTTTGCAAGGTTTATGAGTGGTGGAAGGGATGAGTGGCAGAGTATATTTTTATGGGGCCAAATTTTAGAAATTTGCCCCCGCCTGCCTAAATTTTTATCCCAAAGCCCCACGTAAAAAAAAGGTTTGAGTCAAACTGTTGTCCCAAATATATTGGAATCGCCATTTTAGTAAAGGGGATTGTTCCGGCCCTTGTCTCCCATCCAAAAATTTTGGTACCCGCACCGAAAGAAGCCCAAAAAAAAACTAATGGAGAAGGTCCAGGGAAAGCAAAAAAATGTTGGTACGAAATAAAAAGGGGTCCCCGGGTTATAAGGAAAGGGTTAAAGGATTTAAATTTACCCATTTTGGGAAAAAGGGGAAGATGGGAGGAGTGACCTGATCAAACCCCCCTAGGAACTTTTAAGGAGAGGTTTTTTTTGGGGGACAGTAAAAACAGTTTTTTTGAAAGAAAAAAGGATACAGCAAACCCAGGGACCAAAAACATGAAGTTATAAAAGAAACTTTTTGGGAAAATGTAAAAACGGTACCTTTATAAAAATTTTGAAGGGGGTTGAAAAAAGGATGGGGGAAAATTTGCAGACACCTTTGGCATCAGTTTAAAAGGGTTTTGGGTTTTTGGGCAGGGGAAAAAAAGTTCAAGTTTTGGGGGCCCCCCGGGGAAAAATTTTAACCCCCTTTTTCCGGGTTCAGCAAAATATGTAAATTAGAAATGGGGCTGTTCAAAACACACCACCACACACAACACACAAAAACCACACCACACACACAAAACAGATTTAAAATTTAATAAACTTAAAATCAAACTTTTTTCCGTTTTCTTTTCTTTCCCATACGAACCCACCTGGAACCGGGCTGGTTTTGGCCCCGGTTTATGAGCGGGGGGATCCCCCAAGAAACCAGTGTCAGCCCGGAGGACGGGAGGATCTGGGTGGCAAAACCCCTATTAAGGGCCGTTTTTCAAGTGGAAAATGGGAGGTCCCCCGTAAAATAAAACCCCCTTATGGGCCAAGCTTTCCTTGGCCCGGGGAAAATGATGGGACCCGGAAAAAAGCAGGGGGGCGGGAAAGGGCTCTGGGCGGCGGGGAAATTCATTAGAAAAATTAAAAGATTTCCCGGGGGAAAATTTTTTTACGGGAGGTTGAAAACCCCCAACACACACACAAAACCACAAAACCCCACACACCCCGCCCAAATCCCCGAGTGGTCAACTTTTCAAAACTAAATTTATCCCCCCCATCCCCTTTAACCCCCCCCCCTTTCCCCCCCGGGGTTATTTCTTTTTAAACGTTTTTTTGGGAAACCCCGTACCATTTTCACCCAAACAAGTGGGTTTTTTAAAATTACACGTAACGGGTGCCAAAAAGATTCCGTTCCCAAATTAGCCCAGGGGAAACTAGTGAACCAGTAAATTCCCTCCAGGTTTCCCCAAAGGGGGCCTGTGTCATGGCTGAGGTCGCCTAGTGTAAACACTGTGATGCTGGCATGGACTCTGACTCTCCATGAAAACTGTGTCCCCCATACCCAAGCCCCCCAAACCCAAACCCTGGTCCTCATTTACGTCAATCCGGGAAAACCCCCCGCCCCAGCCTCTACTCCCCGGGACGTCCGTAAACCACATAAAATTTTAGCCCAACCGTGTTGTTTTTTTTTTTAAGCAATCACCGACTCCCCGTGCTCCCTCGGGCCCCTTAAAATGTCCCCGTTACTCCCTTTTCGTTTATCGTTTTTTTCCCCGCTTTTCCCCCCTCAAAATTTTTCCCAGGGAATCTTTTGAAATTTTTTTTCCCCAAACCCGGCCCATACAATAAAAATTTCCTAAAACTTGCTATGGTGGATGTCATACCCAATTTATGGACGATCCCAAAAGCCAAAGGGCAAGCAAACAGATTTTTCCCTTCTCGTGAATTTTTGGTTTTTAATAAACGCCCTGTAATTACTATAAATTTAAAACCCAACTACTGTTTTTTATAAATCAACCAACTACTGTATCACTATAAATCAACCAACTACTGTATCACGAAATCAATGAAAGCAAAACTATTCATCGCTTATTGCCCACCATTAAATCCATAATGTACGTCAACCACAAATTTACTGAAATTCAACCTATGTGCAACCTTTCGTTGCTTGATGTCTAAATGTATAATGTAAAAACCATAGAATTAGCCCTGTATAACTTGCTGGTGTTATGTAGTCAGACTTAATTTAGGTGTTAACCAAAAACGCTTTTTGTAAACCAACCCCCTCTTGACTTAAGATCTTTTCCCGATTTTCCCAGTTAAAAATCATGACCCCCCCGCCCCAAAAGTTCCATATCATCTCCAAGTATATTTTCAGTCGGATGGATTCCTGATCTCCATAAGCCGTTCTTTATCTATTCACACGTACAGGAATGGAACTTCACAGACAAATCTGAGAAAATATGGGAGGAAAATCCACAGGTCTATTTACCTGGTAATACACGATACAAACGGAATGATGGAAGTAATAACAGTTGTGACTGTTGTATATCTACTGACAAAGAAAAGCTTTACGGACGCTCGGTGTTCCTGACGTGTGAAGAATAGAGAGTCTGTCTGTACAGGGAGGCGGGTCGTGCATCCACACCAAAGCGGCGCTAGCCTATCAAACTTCGGCGTTTTTCGAGCGAGAAGAGCAGCTAATTTTCTTGTGGTCTGCGCCTGTGTGCGCTTAATTTCTCTCTTTTCTTTTCTGTCCCATGTTTTCAGGGTAAACATATGTACTGCATACGGTCATGTTAATAGTGTATTGATGAACATGTGGCATCTGCTAGAAGGGTAGGGTCTGGAAGTATATGTCAGGCTTTATCAAAGTTATTTCACTTTGTAGAAAAGCTTTATGTTAATGACAACAAAGTTTTATGATAAGGTTCACAAAGCTTTATGACAGAGATGGTAAAACACCATATGATAGGGTGATCATGGCTTTATAACGTACCTAACCAAACCTTGTGTGATCTACAATGTCTTACGACAGACTTAACTAAACCTTACGATAAGTTAACAAAGCCTTATGATAAAGTAAAAAAAGAAAGCATTGTGGTAAATTCAACAAAGCTTTATGAAGTTAACAAAGCTTTATGGTAAAATTATGCTAACATTACGATAAAGTAAAGCAGACAATATAACCCAGAGTAATAAATAAATAACCTCTTTCTAGTTCGAGAGCCAAAGATAATTACCTCAATAAAGATATTCTTTATGATAATGAATGATAAGTATAATTACCCAGACACATAATTCAATATAACTTTTCATTATAATAATGATGGGAAGATGTGTTATGAGTTTACCCCAGTACATGAACAGCTAGTTGGTCGTTAAGTGGCAAATTTGATTGCCTGAATTGATGATTGCCGTCGTTGCTAGAAGAGTACAGATCTAGGTCATGTATGTGTTACAGAGAGAGAGAGAGAGAGAGAGAGAGAGGAGAGAGAGAGAGAGAGAGAGAGAGAGAGAGAGAGAATTTTCTTTTCCTCTCACTGTAGACTTCGTCCTGCCTCGTGTCCTCGCCCTCCAGTGTGTCCCCAGCCCCCGTGTTCTCCCTGGTCCTCCCCCCGCCCATCACCCACAGCCACTTCCCCACAGGCCATTGACCTTCTGTCTCCCCCCACCCCGTCCCCTCCCAACCCTCCCCTTCATCATCCAAACTTTCCTAACTATCGTGCAAGTCTTTGAAGTTCTGTATGCTGGCCTCATTCATAGTATCATAATTCAGTTTATTCCCTTCATCCACCATCGCATATCATACAAGTACTTCTTAACATCTTTTCCATCATGTTATGGCCTCTGGTTGTTTTGCTCTTGCGTCTTTCCAAGAACAGTTCACTGTTTACATCATCAAAACTGATTTGGAAACTTGAGGGCTTTTGAACATGTTGCCTTTTATTCTTCGCTCTTACAGTGTGGACAAATCTAAGGCCTCTAGCCTTCCCATGTAACTTAGCTCTTTCCTTCCTGGAATCGTGTTCGTAGGCCCCCCACCCCCTCTGGACCTCTTTTATCATTTCTTTGAGTTTTTATAAGCGCAGATACCAAACATGAGGAGCGTATTCTAATCCTGACCTAACGAAGGATGTGAACAGCTGTTCTAATATTTATCATCCGCAAACACAATCAGGTTGGAGTCCAATCCTTCTAATATGTTATTTACATATATTAAGAAAAGTGACGGTTCCAGAGCAGAAAATCCACCCAGCCTTCTCTTTAATCAAAACAAAGAGCTCAACCTCTCATCAAAATCTAAGGGGTTCGTGTACACGATTTCCTTTACCTAAGACCGTACAGTCTCCCACTTAGAGTAGTTTCACATGTGCCAGGAGTCATCTACCTGCTTTATGATTGTCTTTTCCAGTATTTTGTAAGCCACGATCACCAGGGAGATCGGTCTGTAGTTCAGCACATTCCTCCAGTCTCCTTTCTTGAAAGCAGGCATGATGTTTGCCCTTTCCCCTTCCCTTGGGTTTTACCATTCTCCGTTGAACCCTTTTCCTTGGTGGTTTGGACGGTTGAACAATTTTTTTGGGGAAAATATGTAGAAATGTCGCATTCTGGAACTAAGTTCCATGGATTTATATACTTTTTTGTCTTTTTTACACATTTCGGTTTTTTCCAGAAAATTCCTCCCCCTGTTCCCTTAAAGCTAAAAATTGAAACTCGCCCCCCGTCTTACTGTGAGGGAACTTTTTGTTATTCAATTCTCTGAATGTCTCATCACCTCGCAGTTTCCCTTGATTTTCCCCGCTTAACATCGCTTTTAAAATAACGTTTTTCCGTAGTATTTGTGGAAAACCTTTGGGTCGTCTCATGCCTTGTCCCTTGTTCACAATATTCTTATCAAAAACTCCTCGTTCCCCCTTCCTATTTTTCTTCATTTTGTTTCCCGCTTCATTCCGTTTTTTTATGGTTTGGGTGCGGCACCGTTTTAAACCTCTCCCGGGACCTTTTGCTAAGGTCTTGCTTTTGATTTTATCATCCACCCACAACTCGCTTTTGAACCTTCGGGGTATTCTTTAGGCTGGAGGACTGGCCCCAACCATTCCTTGAAAATTTTGCCCCCCTTACCTAACCCCCTTATTCCCCCAAAATTTTGTCGGGTTTTTTTAACTGCTCTTTCCCACGTCCTTACCTAATAATGGACTTGCTTCCCCCTTTAATATTCTCGTAAGTTGTCAATGCCAAGGCTTTGTGCGGACGATAAGACTGCCATGGGTTTGTCATTTCCTCCCCGTCGTTGTCCCGTTTGTGGCCCCGGAAAGTCTTCTGTAAATATTCGAAGAATTTGTGTCTCCACGAGTCTCCGACAGCCTGGAATCAAAATAAAACTAAGTTGTCCTTTTTTTAAGTGGTTCCTTTTCAGACTTTTACTTGGGTTTACAAAGGCGATTCAGGGGCTTTTTGTTAATTCTTTTTTTCCTCTTGTTATCATTTGTAATCTTTTTTCATTCGTTAAATTTTTTTGCGGATCAATATCGGTACTGACACCTCTCTCTCAAGGTTCTTCTTCCCATTACGCATCGTCTGAACGGACCTTTTTCAGTCATTTCCCAAAAAGCAAGATCGTTCTTATTAGTAGGGTTCAATCCTCCTCCTCCTCCCCTTTATCGTCTCTTTCCTTCCTTGCTACAACGTCCCACTCGGGACGAACAGATAAGTTTCTTTTCAATTTTTTGTCTCCACAACACGTAAAAGAATTTTTTCCTTAATACGGTTCTTGAATCAACTCTTACCTTTGTCTCCTGGGTAACAGGTTCCAGCCCGACACTCGCGCCTTTTAACTTTTCGGGTTTTCGCAGTGGCGGGCCCCCCCCCCCTGTTTTTTTTTGCTCTCTCTCTCTCTCTTTTCTCTCTTTCTCTCTTTTTCTCCCCCTTCCCCCATTCCTTTCTTTTGTTATTCTTCGTTTTTTTTCCCGTCTTTTCCCCTTATTTTTTTCCCTTGCTGTTTTTCCCCACTAAACCCTTTTGTGTATATTTTGCTAACTAGCCGCTCCCCAACAGCTGCTTACGTATCGGCCACATTACCCCACCGAATCCTCGGGGTTTGTCTTCCTTTATCACAAAAATTGCATCGGCACTTCTTCGCTTTAGTTTTTAATCAAAAAAAATTCCTTTCGTCCCTGCGTTTTTGGGAACATGATCTTCTTTTAGTCGTAAAATCGTCATTTGCTCTCCGTCGATCAACCTCCTCCTTTACGATCTTTTAATTTTTTGGGTTCCGTTACTAAATTCCTTCTCTTAAATCCCCCCCCGGGGCCCATGTGTGGTGTGTGGTTTGGGTGGGGGTGTGTGTGTGTGTGTTGTTGTGGGGGGGGGGGGGGGGGGGGGGGGGGGGGGGGGGGGGGGGGGGAAAATTTTGGAAACGTGGCCCGGGGCTTTTAATGGAGGGAACATCCGTGCGTGTGAACCATTTTCACGAGGTTCTTTTTCCTATATGTTGGCACTTTTCTCACTGGGGGGGTCCCCCAGATTTAGATTTTTAAAATTTAGATTCGGTTGTAAACTTCCGTATGTTTCCCTCAACCAAATTTTCATTTTCCATCATCTACGACTTTCAATTAAAAAACCAATTAAATACATTTTTATCCTTTTTTTTATTAAATATTTTAAAGGGCCGCGTGGGTCTACGCACTTTTAAAATTTTGAAAACGCGTCTTAAAAAACTTTTTTAAAACTTTAAAGGCAGTTTATCAGTTCGCGCTACCCTCCAGGCTGGACAACTGATTGGCCTTAACCTTCCTAAAAGACTCAGTTCTCTTCATTGGTACCTTTTTAGTGATTCCCCTTTTCCTTCTTATCGTTCGTTGTGTAAAATTTCTTCATTTTTACCTTTCATTTTTTCGACTGTTATTCCCCCCCTTTTGATTACAATCCAATTTTTTGTTTTCCCTTTTTCGTCTGTCGCCCTTTTTTCACGATCTTCAAAATGTTTCCACAAATTTCCTTCTCCAAACTATAACTTTTAAAGTTTTTTTTTTTTTTTATTATTTTTTAAATTGCATTTTCCCGATGGATCGTTTTTTATTCTTATCTGGTTCTTTTTGTCCCGGTAAAAAACCTGATGATCCCCTTAAACCCCAAAACCCCCTTCCTTCCAGATTGGGTAAAAAACGTGTGGTCGGGGTTTAAATTCCCCTGCCAGACTTATTTCTTATTTTAAAGTTTGCTTTGCTTTGGGTTTTTGGTTATACTGAAAACCCCCTTGCTCTCACTGTTTGGCTGTAACCCAGAGGTGATCAAATCCTCACCAAATCTCGAAAAAACCCCTTTTGCTTACTTAGCCTTTTTAATCTTTTAAACACGAAACCCTTTTACCACAAAATATACAAACAAAAACAAAAGCGAAAGGCGTGGGGCGGGCCAGTCCCTTTTAAAGGTTTGCCGACTTATTTTTTTTTTTTTTTTTTCGCTCGTTCATCTACGGTTTTTTCTTTCTATCTTCTTTTGAGTTAATCACAGTTTTTTCACCGGGTTTTTTATTGATATTCTTTCTTGAATGATCACGAAAAGATTGTGCACATTTTATCGGCCCCCCCTACTCAGAATGTGGGTTGGAACCCTGACTCTCCACCCTGTGTCTTCATAACCTCACTTTTGGGAAAGTCCGAAGCGTTTAAGACCCACTTACCCGCGGCCCGGGCGAAAAACCTCTCTCTTTTCCCCCTTTTTCTGTAAGCAGGGGCCCGAGGAAGCTGTGGTCTGTATGATTTGCAGGCTCCTGTCTCCTGCTGTGTGTGTGTGTGTGTGTGTGTGTGTGTGTGTGAAGTGTTTTGGGAGATTTAGACGTGCGGTAAGGGAGAAGTGTGGGGGGAGGATTGGGGGAAACTGCAGCCCCTGAGGACTTTAAAATTCCTGGTATAAAATGACTCGCGGGAACGACCCCCCCTCCACTCCTTTCCCCCTTTTCCTTCCTCTATGTCCCTCCTTTCCCCCCAAAAACCCCTTTATCCCTCCCCAGCGCCCTTTGTCCTCCCTCCTGCTCCCCCGGGTCCCCGCCCCCCCCCACCCCTCCTCCCGCCAAAACACAACCCCCCCCTCACACCCCCACCGTTAAAGAGGGAGCCGAGTTTTTGAAGTCATTATTTTCCCCGTCTATGGCGAGTCAATGGCAGGTTTTCCCGGGCGTGAGACGTACTCTAAGTGTATGACGTAAGCGTCGCACTAAAGGGCTCCCTCGTTACGGCCTCGCCGTGGGGAGGGGGAAGAGGCAGGGGGGGGAGGAGGGGGGGGGGGGGAAAGAGACAGAGGAGGAGGAGGGGGAGGAGCGGGCCCCGACGACGTTTTAGAGAGGGTGCGACCGCATTTTTAAGAAAGAAGTTGGTACATTAAGCAGGATGGGGGGGAGAGGGGGTAAGCAAGGGGTTTTTTCCTCTTGAAGGTCGAGTTTAAAGCTGGGTAATGGTTGTAGGTATACCCTAGCTGTAGGTATACCCTGGTTGTAGGTATACCCTAGCTGTAGGTATACCCTGGTTGTAAGTATACCCTAGCTGTAGGTATACCCTGGTTGTAGGTATAACCTAGCTGTAGGTATACCCTGGTTGTAGGTTACCTGCTGTGGAAACCCCCGGGTTGTGGTTCCCCTTTGCGTAGGTAACCTGGTGTAGGTATCCCCTTTGCTGTAGGTACCCTGGTTGTGGTAAAACCCCTGCTGTGGTTTAACCCGGGTTTTTTGAAAAAAACCTAGCTGTAGGAAACCCTGGTTGTAGGTATACCTAGCTTTAGGTTTTTAAACCCTGGTTTTTTGGTTTAAAACCCCCTAGCTGTGGGTACACCGGGGTTGTGGTATCCCTGTGTAGGTTACCCTGGTTGTAGGTATACCCTAGCTGTAGGTAACCCTTTGTTGTAAACCTAGTGTGGTAACCCCCCGGGGTTTTTGGTATAATAGTGTAGGTAACCCTTTGTAGTTTCCCCTGCTGTAGGTAACCCTTTTAAAGGTATCCCTAGTTGGGGTTTACCCCGGGTTTAGTTTACCCAAGCTTAGGTAAAAACCCGGGGAAAATACCCAGTTAGGAAAACCCCTGGTTTTATGATCCCTTTGCTGTGGGTACCCCTTTGTAAACCTAAGTGAGGAAGGTTTTATCCCCTTTAGGGTAAAAACCCTTTTATTTATCCCCAGGGTAGGATCCCTTTTAATTTACCCTTAGACTCTTTTCGCCAAAAATAAACATCGCGGCGAGGCAGAGATAAGTTTAGTGACGACGATCACGGCCGGTGAGGTAGGACGACCCTGGCAGGGAAGTGGGGCCTCCACTGGACCACATCAACACACGCCTGCGTGATAAGAGACCCGTCCCCGCCTGAATAAACCTTTTTCGAATAACGCGGAGGGACGAGTTCCACACTCGCGGGGGCCCGCATCTCCTTGAACGTTCTCCGTCAGTATATACAACTTTGAAACTTCGTTATACGGGGGGGTCCCCGTTTTATTCCCCAAAAATTTTTATCCCTTTATCCTTCACTATCTACGACTTTTACTCTTTTCTAACAATTTCTTGTTTAAAAAAATTTCCACGTTTGGTTCTCCGAATCCTTCGTGCCCACTCTTTCAAAAAAAAAAATTTGTTGCTGTTTCACCATCAACGGCTTAGAAATTTTAAGGGGGGTTTCGATTGGTCACCGCGTATTTTCCCTCCCCGTACTCAAGTCTTCAAGGCCTCTTGCCCATCCCTCCTCTGGCCTTCTCATTGGCCCTTTTTGCTCCCCCTCTGGGGGATGGGGGGGGGGCCCTTCTCCTCCTCCTCGTCCTGCTGCCTCAACCCCTCCTCACCATCCTGCCTCCTCCTCCTCCTCCCTACCTCATTACCCCTCTCATCTGACCCTCCTTTGCGAGCGGCCGTGTCTGCTCTGTTCTATCCAGTGTGGTTGGGATTTTCTCCCCCTCCAGCCCACAAAACCCCACACCCGCCCTGAGTGTGACAACCACTGATGACCTGCTGATAAGAGACGAAGGTCAATCTATCATGTGTTTTTTTGTGATTCACGTAAAAGGTTATCAGAAGAGATAGTGACAGTGAAGCAGTGTGTGTGTGTGTTTGTGTGTGTGTGACGGCGCCTCCACTGAAACAAGGGCTAAACCTACACTCTCAACCTAGACAAATGAGGTCATAACAATGAAATTAGGTCATTTAGAAGGTAGAATGGTTCAATGCAATATCCTTGATAGAGGGATGGGATCCTAGTGTTATTACTAGGTGTACCCATGTACAAAACCACCAGGGGAACCTAGTGACAACACTAGTAGGTTCCCCTTCATCCATCAAGGAATAAGATATTGAAAGTGAACTGCTAGACTGGTTGTGGTGGAGAGGTCAGAGGACAGAAGCGATGATCTTCCTGTGGTTAGACGCGGGACGAAGCCCAAGTCAGGTGGCAAGATTACGGACACAGTAACGAAAAAAATGGTTCAAGTTGTTCGATGATGAAATGGAGAAGGAATGCGCATATGAGGTGCGAAATTTTGTGGCAGGAAAAATAAAGATAAAGAAAGAAGTTGCGTTATCCTGTTTTCTATGCTGGCAGACAAATCTCACAAGGCTCAGGACATAGTGAGGAGGGACACACATAAAGACATCACAGTCTTTGTCTAGAATCAGACATGACATATGGTTCAGGGATGTCCTGAACACGTAACTGACAACCATCAACCAATGATCAGAAAATTTCAAGAAATCCGCGGGAAGGTTGTGATAACGAGTCTCCTTCAGAGATACGATGTGGAACCTGAATGTTTGAGTGGAATGACACATGTGTCTGTGAGAGAGCAAGGCGCACCAACATGGCTGAAGGGCTTATGACACAAGAGCTGAGGCACAGTTCTCTGTACACCGAAGCCTGTTTCCTGGAGAAGGTCTTCACTGAGACGTAGTTGGCAATGCAAAGTTGGGGTAAGGTTTTAGATGAACACATAAAACAGGCATCTGTCAGAAAGATGTTCACCACTAAGAGGATGAGGTCAGATGTCATCCGTGCCAGCTGAGGGGATACATACTCCTCAGTGACCAGCTGATATGACCTCTCATGCTCAAGACACACCCCACATCCTGCACAGCCAAGGGAGATATCAAAGTACTTTCCATCAGCGGTACAAGTACTAATACAACATGGTACGACCTGGCACATCATACTGTTTCTTACAAATGTTTGGTCATGTCAAAGTAATATCAGAGTACCAGCTGAAATATATATATATATATATATATATATATATATATATATATATATATATATATATATATATATATATATATATATATATATTCATTTATTTATTTCGCTTTGTCGCTGTCTCCCGCGTTAGCGAGGTAGCGCAAGGAAACAGACGAAAGAAATGGCCCAACCCACCCACATACACATGTATATACATACACGTCCACACACGCAAATATACATACCAATACATCTCAATGTATACATATATATACACACACAGACATATACATATATACACATGTACATAATTCATAGTCTGCCTTTATTCATTCCCATCGCCACCCCGCCACACATAAAATACCAACCCCCTATCCCCAAATGTGGGCGAGGTATCGCTAGGAAAAGACAACTAAGGCACATTCGTTCATATTCAGTCTCTAGCTGTCATGTATAATGCACCGAAACCACAGCTCCCTTTCCACATCCAGGCCCCACACAACTTTCCATGGTTTACCCCAGACGCTTCACAAGCCCTGGTTCAATCCATTGACAGCACGTCGACCCCGGTATACCACATCGTTCGAATTCACTCTATTCCTTGCACGCCTTTCGCCCTCCTGCATGCTCAGGCCCCGATCACTCAAAATCTTTTTCACTCCATCTTTCCACCTCCAATTTACTCTCCCACTTCTCTTCGTTCCCTCCACCTCTGACACATATATTCTCTTGGTCAATCTTTTCTCACTCATTCTCTCCATGTGACCAAACCACTTCAAAACACCCTCTTCTGCTCTCTCAACCACACTATTTTTATTACCACACATCTCTCTTACCCTATTATTACTTAATCGATCAAACCATTTCACACCAAATGTCCTCAAACATCTCATTTCCAGCACATCCACCCTCCTCCGCACAACCCTATCCATTGCCCACGCCTCGCAACCATATAACATTGTTGGAACCACTATTCCTTCAAACATACCCATTTTTGCTTTCCAAGATAATGTTCTCGACTTTCACACATTCTTCAACGCTCCCAGAAATTTCGCCCCCTTCCCCACCCTATGATTCACTTCCGCTTCCATGGTTCCATCCGCTGCCAAATCCACTCCCAGATATCTAAAACACTTCACTTCCTCCAGTTTTTCTCCATTCAAACTTACCTCCTAATTGACTTGTTCCTCAACCCTACTGTACCTAATAACCTTGCTCTTATTCACATTTACTCTTAACTTTCTTCTTTCACACACTTTACCAAACTCAGTCACCAGCTTCTGCAGTTTCTCACATGAATCAGCCACAAGCGCTGTATATATATATATATATATATATATATATATATATATATATATATATATATATATTGCAGAAATTCATTGACGGTGTTCTAATCTTCGTTTGCGACAGTGTAAAGGCTAACACGGTTAGGAAATTAGATGCTGATGTATACGATTCACTGTGTACTGAAGTGATAAATAAGATGTCTAGATTATAAAGTAGGAGCCGAGAAAGGGATGGGCCTGGATAGATGGATAAAGCAATAAATGACTTAACATGGCGTAAATCAGGATCATAAAATGTCCTTAAGATCACCAAACAGTGAGGGAAGAAAATCAGAACCAACAAGAAAAAAAAAGATATAGAAAATAGATTTTCCCCCAACGTGAATAAGGAGCATAGAGTATTGTTTAGAATCACAAAAAAGTACATCCATAAATACATAAATGATAAATAAAAAAATTTATAATCAGGGTTACTAGTAACCTGCCCATTATCCAATAATAATGGAAGATCAACAGGAGATAATTATCAAATGGCTTCTCAACAGATTTTCAACTCTGTGTTTACCATCGAAAATTCGCTAATGTCCCACAGATACAACATATCAAGGACCCAGGTTGCCATGAAGGACTTAAACATCTAGGAAAAAAAAAAAGAAAAAAAAAAAAAAGAAAAACACGAACAAATCAATGTCAATTCATTACTGAAAGACGTCAGCCGCTAATGAGGTGTTCTGATCACTAAAACATTCAATGAATCACATGGACAGGAAATGTACCTCGAACTACAGCTTCATCCTCCTCACTCCGGGTCTCCGGGAAAGTATGAGAACCCGATGATCGAAAACGTAATCGTCAAATTACCCAGAAGAAAACGGATTAATAACAGACCATCAACATGGTCTCTGAGATAAAAGATCACGTTTAACGCATCATGGTTGACTTAGTCCCATGAATGACCGCTAGGATTCCAAAATACCTTCTGATGTTATACCATTAAACTTTCGTAAAGCCTTTGAAACTGCACGCAAAATACCTTCTGATGTTATACCATCACACTTTCGTAAAGCCTTTGAAACTGCACGATATCAAAGATGACTCAATGGAGTTAAAACTCACGGTATAAGAGGCTGAATCCGGCCAATGACAGAAGACAGGAGCAGAGAGTGGTGTTGAACGAGGAAGCATCGGGCTAGCTTCAGGGGTCTTGGTGGGGTTCCACAAGGCTCACTCCTTGTAGCACCCCGTTCTAGTGACAAGACCCACTGGCAGAATCTCAAAATTTCCCGACGACACCAAATTGGGAAAGACAGCCAACTCGGAGGAAGACTGGCTGAAGATCCCAAATGGGGATTTAGATAAAGTGGTGGAGTGGACAGACACATGAATCAGGTGATGGTGTTTTGCTCTTCGTAAACGCCAACCTATAGGCCGAAGCGCTTACAAAGTTCTATGTCCATGCGTATGATTCAGTGTACAATGAACTGATATAAAAGACGTCTCTACATATTTCTGAGTTACAGTCAGATTCCTTCATAAAAAATAAAGTAAAGAATAAGAAGAAAACGATAGTTTTTTTCTAATAAAATCTAATCCCTATTAAATGTCAACGAAAGATTAGATGTGAGACCTTTGCACAATCCCAACACAAGCTGGGATCATATGGCAAGTGACCACGAGGAAAACTGCTTAATTAATCTAACGGAAGACAGCCACCTACATCAAGTGGTCCCAGACCCAACGCGAGGAGGTAATACAGAAGATAAAGTAACATCCATAGACAGGGATCTCATTAGTGCGGTCAGCGAAAAGCTGGGAAACAGCGACCACAATACTGTCAGACTGACTGTACACTGCCGGTCTGGTGTCACGCAGAACAACATGACAGGGAACAAGACTTGCCCTTCACAACGCCCTGGTCAGACCTCATTGCATTACGCCGTTCAGGTCTGGTCAGCAAACCTGATCAAAGGTAACGGGGAACTCGAGCGAATTCAAAGAGGAGCAACCAAACTAATGCCTGCACTCAGAAATAAGCCTTATGAGCAGAGACTCAAAGACTTAAGATCATTCTCTCCAAAACAGCGCAGACTCCGAGGTGACCTGACAGATGTGTTCAAAATAATAAATCATTTCGGTGACATGTACGAAAAATTCTTAGCTTTAGACAGAGTCCCTGACTACTGATCAGAAACAATGGAATGAAGATACAGGATGGAGAGGTGTAATAATGATACAGACAACATTTCATTCACATATAGAGTGGTGCAACACTGAAATAAACTAACTTTCACAGTAGGAAATATAAAGATTCAAATACCTTCAATTCGAGGCTAAACAATTTCTTCATTAACATTAGTTACGAGTAAGAAACTGATTTTACTTTCCATAACCCAGCCTCAGAGCAGCTGTCGTCAAACTGATAGACATTTTTCCTGTCCACAGTTTCCTATGAAACGTCTATGCTAGTATCTTACCACTGGACTGCATGGTATTTCTTTTTTCATTTTTTTTCCTACTGGCAGTTGAGCCGGAGGGAGAGGTGGGTGGAAAGTAACTTCTGCTTTACTATCTTGTTTCTACCTCCTCTTCCCCCTGCCAGATTACTCTTCTCTTCCTCCCCCAACCTCAACCTCCTCCTCCTCCTCTTCTCCCTGCATCAACACCCTCTTCTCCCTGCCTCAGTATCTTTCCTTCTCTCCTGCCTCATCACCCTCCTCCTACCCTCCCTGCTTCATCGCCCTTCTCCTCTCCCTATCTCATCAACCT
This sequence comes from Panulirus ornatus, assembly GCF_036320965.1. Lineage (NCBI taxonomy): Eukaryota > Metazoa > Arthropoda > Malacostraca > Decapoda > Palinuridae > Panulirus > Panulirus ornatus. The sequence continues at coordinate 51,084,455 of NC_092243.1, forward strand.
GTTCCTCTCCTTACATCAACACACTCCCCCTCCCTGCCTCAGCATCCTCCCTTCTCCTCCCCTCTCTAGCTTCAATACCTCCTCTTCAACCACTTCTCTTTCTCTCCCTCCTCAACGTCCCCTCTCTCTCTCTCTCTCTCTCTCTCTCTCTCTCTCTCTCTCTCTTTCTACCCCCTCCCCGACCCACTAGCGCCTCCCTCTCCCTCGCTCCTGAGCATCACAGGAACCTCTCCATGCCAGGTAGTGGCCAGCCGCTGCCGGAACTTCGATGTCGCCCGATCTCGCTTTCAGATCAAACTCGTCCACTTCGAACTCAAGAGATCTCAGCTCCATCCATAACTTGACCTGCACGACACTGGTGGACATAATGCGATACCACTGTTTTGAATCGATCTAAATGCTTCAATTCCTTATTCATTCATTTGTATGATTTTGGAACTTGTCTTGATAACGAGTTCTCCATGAGCACCCTCAGATGACGACCCTTATAGTCCAGTCTGGGCTGGTGTTCTGAACAGAGAGGCAATACGAGCAACACATACAGAAGCTGGAGCGTCAGAGAGTAAAGTAAATGTCCTCTTAAGTAGGAACGCCTGACCTGGCATGAGTCAGTTCATGTGAAGGAAGAACAACGTTATCCCAGGCCACTGTACACTTAGGAACAGATCAAATACATCAGACCCCATTTTTCTTGATGAAGTTTAGGTAATGTAACTTGTTGTGAAGACTGGCTCACTGGGAAGTTGGGTGAGGAGGAATATGAGATCTTGAAGGGCTTCTTGACGTGTTGATGATGTCTGTTGTTATCCCGCTGTCAGCTGCTTACATGCATCATGACGCACACACACACACACACACACACACAAACACACATACAGGCTTCCCTAATATGGTGGTTAGCGTTACTGACCATAAGTCTTCCCAGACCAGCGCGGGATCAGAATCCTGGGCGTGGCAGTAGGCCCAAACCCAACCCAGGTGTCCACATTCCCCTCGGGGGTCGATAAATGGGTACCTGGCTTAAGCAGGTGTATGTATGTGTGTGTGTGTGTGTGTGTGTGTGTGTGTGTGTGTGTGTGTGTGTGCGCGCGCGCGCAGGAGTTATGACATGATACACATGAGCAAGGTGAAGACACGGGGCAACACGAGTGTAAAACTCTCTCCCCGCAACACACAAATAGTAATCACTCGCAAGTCACTGTAGTGGAGCAGAGACCTGAAGGGGTCAACCAAACCGTGCGTCATAAACCAAAGATGGAGCAATGAAGGGTGTCTCTGGCTTGGCTGATGAAAGGTTCAGCAAAGTGCAGGAGAGAGCCTACAGGGCGGGAGGAGGAGCTGCTTGTCAGCAACGAGGGAGGAGAGTATAGAGGGAGTCAGGGACACGGAGGCTGACAGTTCAACCGTGAGGGATTCACAGCAGCTGAGCAGCGGGTTGACCTCAGAAAGAGCAGTACAGTAAGAGGTCGACAGACGTTACTCACTCATGATTTCCTGGAAGTGGAAGATGGTCGTAGTAATCCTTACGGCGGTGCATGGGCGCTAGTCATGGGCAGTGGAAACAAAAGAACGGGAGAGGCTGGACCTGTTGCAAATAAAAGTTCCTGAGGACAATATGTGGTGTAATAATGTGTTAAGAACGACCGTGTAAGAGAAAGGTGTGGTAGTAAGTGGAGTCTGACTGCGAGAACTTATTACATTGTGCTGAAATGGTCTGGACAAATGGAGAGGATGAACGGTGAGAGACTGGCTACGAAGATATATGTGTTAGGAGCGAAGGAAGCAAACGAGAGAGAGAGAGAGAGAGAGAGAGAGAGAGAGAGAGAGAGAGAGAGAGAGAGAGAGAGAGAGAGAGAGAGAGAGAATTGATGGGTGAAGGGAAAGAGACTTTGGTTATTGGGACCTGAACATTCAAAAGAGTGAGAGGCGAGCATGGAATGGAGCAAATTGGAGCGATGTGGTATACAGGGGTCGACGTGCTGTCAATGGGCTGAAGGAGGGCATGTGAAGCGGTCTAGGGGAATACGGAAAGTCGGTGGTGCTTTGCTGTGAGTAAAGGGCTCTGATTTCGATGCATCATACATAACAGCAAGATAGTTGATGTGAGCAATTAAGGCCGTGTTTTGTCTGCTCTTAAGCTACCACCCTGCCACGGGAAAGGGCGAACAGGTATGAAAAATTATCATTGCCATTATCATTGTTATCATTATTATTATTATTATTATTATTATCATTATCACTATTATTATTATTATTATCATTATTATATTATTATTATTATTATTATTATTATTATTATTATCATTATTATTATTATTATCATTATTATATTATCATTATTATTATCATTATCATTATTACTCTGAATGAGTGAAGAGTGCCAGAGTGTTAAAGAAAATGAAAGTGGAACGAGAGAGGACATGAAGGTATACAGTGAAGCAGTGCTTACATCTGCTGGTGAGGTCCAGTATGTAGCATGCGGAGGCTGGGATGTGGAGGTATGAGCAAGGGTACTGAGAGGTGGAATAAGGTTAGATTGCTGGTGACAGAAAAGGTGTATGGACTATACCTGTAGGGAATGAGTGTAAGTGACTGGGTGGTGTACAAGAGATAGCAACAAGAAATCAAAGGAAACGTGCGAGAGCTGAAACAGAGGTGCGAATGGAAGAGCTGGGATGAGAGACCAACGATGAACTTCAGAGAAAATAGAAAAAAAGTTTCGAAAGGTGAATAGCGTGGGAAGCACAAGAGAACAAATGTGGGCAACAGCGAGAGGAGGAGGCGAGGCGGTGATAGCCTGCACAGAAGGGGTGAAGAAGAGCATTTTGATGGACTAAATGAATGACAACTTCTATGGAAGATGAAGTATGGCAATGAGGCAGGAGTGGATGGGATTGCAGTTGAATCTCGCCAAAAAGAGGGTGACAGTGTTGCCGACTGGTTAGCTAAGCTATTCAGCGCTTCTATGGCCCAAGGTGAGGCGCCTTAGGAGTGGCAGAACACAGGTAGAGTTCCGTCATATGAATGCCATATCAAAGGGGAATAGATCAGTGAAGTATAAATGGTAAGGTTTATGGAAGAGTGACGACTGAAGGGTGGCGTGCACTGACCATCTGACTGGGGAGGAGCAATTCTATTTAAGGAATGGACTAGGAGTTTGTATTGAAGAATTTGTTTGAGAAATACTTGCAGAAACGTATGTGACATAGATGGACCTGGAGAAAGTTTGTGACGGAGAGGCCTTAAGGAAAGTGCTTTGAATGTTTGACATGAAAGGAAGGCTATTAAATGCAGCAAGAAGTTTTTACCATGAGAGCAAGGCATGTATTCCGGTAGGAGGGGAGGAGGATGAGTGGTTCGCTCTCACGTCAAGGACGTGCAGTGTCCATATAGTTGTTCAACTTCTCTATGTAGGCGAGTGAGGTGAATGAAAGGGGTCTTAGAGTGAGTAGCAGCTCTAAGGTAAGTTGAGGGTAGGATA